>NC_053421.1:9576099-9737599 GCF_016859285.1 Xiphias gladius
GGGTCTGTAAATGTGTGTGAAGGAAAAGACGCTGAGAAAGAGGAGAGGTAGAGGACAAGATACGTAGAGAGGGTAGGGGAGGACAGATGGTAACAGTGTGATGGTCAGTATATATGTAACAGGGTAAGGAATACAGGAGTAGACAAATTGAGAAAAAAGTTAAATGTAATGGCGGGCTTTATAAGAGCAAAAAGTGACAAATGAAGCATTCAACACACACAGATACAGACTTTATGTGGTTTGTAAGGCCAGAGGAGCAGAAGGGTCAGACCAGAGAGGCAAATTAGACATGGTCAAATTACACCAATGCAACACATACAAACACACACAGGTTTGCTGTGTATTGCCAGCAACTTAACTAACCTAATTCAAACCACCTCTTGCTGCCAGGGCATCAGTTTGCCTCTTTCCAAGCACTCGTGTGTGCTTGTGTCTTTGTTGTCAAGTCTACTGTCTGCTGTTTAAACTCAGTGACAAAGAAGAGAGGACAATGCTGACACATTATTAAACTGCAGTAATGCATTTTTTGTCTATCTAATCGAGTGCATTGCCAGCTAGAGTGCATTAACAAGTGAGATTGGATAGCCTGCATTTACTTGTTTTTTTCATCATTGTGTAGTAGTTGTCTTTCTAATGTCATTGGGTTTTCTCCCCCCCCCCAGGTAACTCCACACCCCCTAAGCACTAGCAGCCATGTCAGACCTCTGTGTTGGAATCAACGGGTGAGTTGGAAACGCACACAGACATTTTATTAACGGGATGGTTCAGATTGATTTTAGAATGATTAGGATAGGATGTCAGTAAAGCATATTTATTTTGGTGACGGGCCTTCTCTGTTTCCAGAACAATTTCTGGTGGACAGCAAATCATAACGATTTACTGCAAAAGCATTTTTTCCTAGAATTAAATAGTTTTTTCATGAGTTTTCATAAAATCCAACCTTAATACAGTATGCTGAATTCTGATATGAGAGAGTGGGCTCGTTCAGTACCGTCTGCAACAGTGATGAAGAACAGAACAAATTTACTTCTATCATCGTAGCCGCGCAGTAAAAGCTGTAGTTTACTTTGATCACATGTTGGAGGTTTCGAAGTTCGGCTCGTGCCCCTGCAGCTCTTCATGTAACCAGTTCACTGTGGTTAAATGTTCTTGTACCATTCCTTCCTTGCAATAAATTAAACTTATTTTACAAAAAAGTGCCCCATGACTCAGGATTCACTTCCTGTAGCTGATTCACAATAAAGGCCTTCAAGCCATTGGCCTCTGACAAGCTTTTAGTATGAACTAGCAATGAAGAGTGTTTGGCTTGGATTAATAGTAGTTTAACAGCAGTGGAGCAGCAGTAATAAAGGAGCTGAGGAACTGATTTCTCATTGTACATGGGGATTAATAGGCAAGTCTTCTCTATGGCAGGCAAATCAAATGTTTGAGTCTGAACTGAGACTGCTAGAGGAGTCATGTGAGGTCCCAGGAGTGGCTTGACATCCTGAGGAAGTTTCCCACCATTTTATCAAAACGAGTATCATAAATCTCTCTCTCTCTCTCTCTGTCTCTCTCTCTCTCTCTCTCTTTACCTTCACTGCAGCTTCGGTCGTATTGGCCGTCTGGTCCTGAGGGCTTGCCTTCAGAAGGGCATTAAGGTTGTGGCCATCAATGACCCCTTCATTGACTTGCAGTACATGGTGAGAAAACTTGCATGCACATACTTACAAATTATTCACAAAATTGATCAAAAATCCAGTCGAGTGTCCAATTTGCATGAGATTTGCATCGTAATTGCTCACTTAAAATTTAGGTAGAAACAGAAGATTCAAGTCTACAGTTTGTATTGTTGAAAGAGGCGGCTTTACAATATAAACAAAAAAACTACTACTAAAAATTAGCCATAGTTACACATCAAGGGGCATTTTACAATAATATATAGTGTAATAATAAGTATATATTTTTGTGATGAAACAACCAGAAACCCTAATATTTCTTTAAACCCTCGCACTAATAACCGCATCGGTGACCTCTCGCCTCCTAGGTCTACATGTTCAAGTATGACTCCACCCACAGCCGTTACCGTGGTGAGGTCTCCGCAGAGGATGGCAAGCTCATCGTCGATGGCAATCCCATCTCTGTCTTCCAATGGTAAGTGATGATAACGTTTGGGGATGTTGCTGCACAGGTATCAGACATATCTGCAGTGTTGCTAACCGGTCACAGCTAGCTCAACTGATTTACCATGAAGGAAATCAGGGATTTAAGTCCCACATCAGTACCATTTTAATTTTAGCGAGGTCGCTGTAATAGAAGCAGCCATATAAGAGTTCAGTTTGAAGTACAACACTTTATTTTCCATTTTTAAGTTGAGGTATTTTATGCCTTTTTGTCTTTAATATCCTGAGTGAATTTGTGGCAGTGGAATGAGGCTGTCTGCCGCCCTGGGCCTCACTGCTGTAGCTACTCCCTCCACCCTTTGTACTGCCTGTTGATTTAGTCCATCATCTCTGCAAAAGCCAATACCAGCAAAAAGGAGGGATTATAGAAGTGACATTCCTGTGTCACAGCACCTCTTTTCTGAAGTTTTGCACTTGTGTCTGTCTCCTGTTTTTACCACACTATCATTTTTTTTTTTTTTTTTGTAGGCAAGACTCTTAACTGTACATCCCAAAATGTTAATTGAAAAATGATCTTTTGTTCATTACTGCACAGTAATTTAGAAAGTACAGGATGTACTGTTCTAACAAGATTAGCTCCTAGCCTCACACCTACCCTCACTTCTCTCGCACTATATGTAACTTGTGCACTTTTTCTGCATCTTTTTTTTCTACTAGTATTTTGGTGTTACTTGTTTTTATCCCCTTTTTTTTAACATTACTAAACAGTAATCATTTTACTTTAAACTGACTCTGTTCTTTCTTTGACCCTAGCATGAAGCCAGCAGAGATCCCCTGGGGCAGTGCTGGAGCCAAGTATGTTGTCGAATCCACCGGAGTCTTCCTCAGTGTGGAGAAGGCCTCAGTATGTACATATGCACATAAACACATGTACATATACACAGACAAAGACGCGCAGACTGCCAGATGGTCCGGTTTCTAACCTGTGCTCTCTCTTTGTGTCTTGGTCAATCACAGTCTCACATCCAGGGGGGAGCTCAGCGTGTTGTTGTGTCCGCCCCCTCACCTGATGCTCCAATGTTTGTCATGGGAGTTAATGAGGACAAATACGACCCCTCCTCCATGACCATCGTCAGGTAACATAACTTTGCTCTTGGACATGCATTTGCACTGTACATTTACAGTACGAACACATACAAACACATCTTCACCAGAGCTCTTATGTAATTACAAGGTTTAAGTGGAGCAAATCAGTTTTTTAATGTCTAAATGTCCAGAAAACTAAATATAGTCTGGTATTTACTGACGTTGTCTATCTTTCCACTGATAGTAATGCCTCCTGCACCACCAACTGCCTGGCCCCCCTGGCCAAAGTCATCCATGATAACTTTGGTATTGAGGAGGCTCTTATGGTAAGTCATTTTAAATCTGTGTTTGTGCTCGAGAAACTTGTTTTTTCAGAGGGGGTGCTGTATATTTACCCTTAAACAGATGCTAGAGAATTCAGACCCAAAGGAAAATGTCTGTTTAATTTGTGTTTTGTGATGCTCTCCTCTGTAGACTACAGTCCATGCATACACAGCCACCCAGAAGACAGTGGATGGTCCCAGCGCTAAGGCCTGGCGTGACGGCCGTGGTGCCCACCAGAACATCATTCCAGCCTCCACTGGTGCTGCCAAGGCAGTAGGCAAAGTCATCCCTGAACTCAACGGGTAAGGACAAACACATTTGTAATCAGCATGATAATCAATGGCACCCTTGCTAATTGTGGCAAGGATATTGAGAAAGACCAAAAAAGTCCAATATCTCTCTTTTGTCCTCTCTCCATAGTAAGCTGACAGGCATGGCGTTCAGGGTGCCTGTGGCTGATGTGTCAGTGGTCGACTTGACATGCCGTCTCTCCAAGCCTGCATCTTACGCTGAGATTAAGGAAGCCGTCAAGAAGGCCGCACATGGGCCCATGAAGGGAGTGCTGGGTTACACCGAGGACCAGGTAAGACAGAGTTACATCACATACACTGTAAAGCAAATACATGGCTGGTAATAATGCAAGGAGTAAAATCATACCTTAGAGGGATAATTCCCGTCCCAAATGAATTTAATGATTTATTTTAGTTTTAAAAAATTTAAAGAGATATTAAACAGTATTACCTCTGTGTCCCCAATTACTATTGACTGTGATTCTTTATTTTGCAATTGGTAATGTATTTTCTGGCTAGACAATATCTGACTTGTAGTGGTCTTTGTGTTTTGCAAGGTGGTGTCCTCCGACTTCATTGGTGACACCCACTCCTCCATCTTCGATGCTGGCGCTGGCATTTCCCTCAACGACAACTTTGTCAAGCTCATTTCCTGGTTAGTTTTCAAAATCACGGCCTGTCCCACATTTTAAATAAAGTCTTCTTTTCAAAACTGATCATTAAGTATCGCTTCCGTCTTCTCTCTCCATTTTTCTATCTCTCTATTTCTTTTCCTGGTTTTCCCTCCCTCTCTCTCTCTCCAGGTATGACAATGAGTTCGGTTACAGCCACCGTGTCGCTGACCTGCTGATGTACATGCATTCCAAGGAGTAAACACTTCCTGTCCAGAAAGGAAGTGAGGAAAGGGACCACCCCAACCATCCTCCCGCCCCCTCTCTTCTCGTTTACACTCAAGCCCCACCCATAGCCAAGTCATAGCATCACGGCCCTTAGCTTTACTACAGTATATGTAGGCAGCAGGTTTTTTTCCTTTAATGATGAGACAAATGGTAGATGACAGTATTTGTGTCCGTGTTCCCCCTTTCCACCTCCCACTGCCACTTTAGATGTGTTGTTATGGCTCAGTACTATGGTAACTACTGTATCCACCTCCCTGTTGGTGTGTTTTAAAGGCTTAATCACCAGTGGAAGAAGGAAGCTGAGAGGCAGAGCTACTGTAACTCCGCTTAAGAGTAATGAGACAAAGAAATAAAACTTGAAAAACCAAAAGCTGTCCAAGTTTCAGTGTTATTGTTATCTGTTCACTGTTTTCTATGAAACCCTGAAACTGACGAAATGAATACAAAGATATCGGACGAGTCAAAAATATAACTGCATACATCAGTAAATAATATTGTTAGTTAATTTACTTGACCAATTTTTATTGACTTTTTCTCTAGCACTAATTGCTACTAATGAAATGTTAATATAAATGCATTGCTGTCCATGGCTGGTTGGAGCCAGCATAGCATTTTATTGACTATAAGTGTGCATCATAATTATATAGATAAGGGCTTCCTGGTGGCCGAGGACACAGGAGGCTGGGTAGTCAGGAGAGAAACGTTAAATTGAAGAAGAAGACATAGGTGTTGATGGATTGTGTCCCAAATCTGTTCAGTTATGTTACCATCTCTATTATTCTTCCGTACAACTAGTCTGTTTGACACCATGTGTCCCGGTACACTTCTTGTACATGACTACACTGCACTGTAATTACACCACACTACTTCCTCAAGGACTTTACTTCAAGTACAAATTTTGAGGTATTTGTGCTTTGAGCATTACAAATGTCACGCTACTTTATACTTCTACTCCACTATAATTTATAGGGAAATATTGTACATTTCACTCCAAGACATTTATTTGACAACTTTACACCATAGTTGTGTGAAAGATTAAGATTTGACATACAAAACAATTTAATATGATGCACTGTTGTCCAAGAGTATAAAACATAGCTCCTCATCGACCATCTACAACAGTAATTATACATTAATGCATGAGTAATAATAATCCAATGAAATTATATGTATAGTAGTATAACATACAGTTACAGCTACAACTACAGCAAGACTTGGTCGGAATGCAGACTGTGTCCTAATATAGAAGAAATGTTTCTCTTCTGCTTTTCCCTGCTTGGCCTATTCACTCTCTCTAAACAGGAACTGAAGAGAAAAGCTATCAGATTAGCTGCAGTGCCACCTACTGCCTTATTGAACATACTGCAATAGGAAAAACATTTCATACGTCTATGTAACTATGGGCACTAGTTTTAGTGAAGGATGCATATACTGTTAATAGAACTTTTTTTAATTAAAGTCTTAGTTCAAGAGACACCTATAGACTTGAGCCGAGACACCAAGATATTAGTCTACAGTTTTTTTTATGATTAACATGTGTTTTTTCATTACAGTATGTTGATGTGTTTTAGAAAATTATGATACTGTTGACTAAAATGCAAGACACAGCACCAGTGGTTAGAACTGAAATAATTCCGAATAAATTGTGTATATGTTAATTGGTTCTTTAAAAGATATTATATACATAAGATGAAACCAATACTAATAAGTCAATGATTTTATATGCCCTGTAATAAATATATTCTTGAATAGATTTAATTTAACATTTTACCACCAATAATTTTTTCTTACAAAAATGTAAAAAAAACCTGGATGGTCACTCTTTTCAATTACCATGATTGACAACTGTTATTGTTAGTTTTGTATTTTGTTTTTGTTATTACTAACAATAGGACTTTTTTTTCTGTGGATGAACTGTCCACTAGTTTTTAACAATCAATACAATATTTCAGACATATATAATTGAACTACAGGTTTTGTTTTGTTTTTTATAAGGACTCATATATTTTTGCTTTTCAGCATATCTTACATAGAGTGTAAAGGGGTTGAAAAATTAAAAAAAACCCAAAACAGTCATGTTCTCGAAGACCTAAATCAGAACCATTCAACAGTGTTGAAATTTTGAACCGAGGAGAAATGTGAGGGTGAGGTGTGTCCATCTCTTAGCTCTTCATCTCTCTGCTGTTTGACTAAAGCACAATGATGCATATTGTTTCTATGGGTAACATCTCACTGGAACCAAGGTAAGAGTAGTCAGGTAGACAGAGGTCAGCACAAGGTCATGGTCTCTTGACTAAGAAGATTCAAATCTAGTCATTTGCCTGAAGTCTGATTTCCCCATTCAAGCATGGAGACTGGGCAGTTTTTAATGCAGAAGATTTTATTTAATCTTTCAGATGCATTGGAACCGAGTTTTTCGCGCCACTACACACAACTGGATTCTGCCCCACTTTGTTTTCTTATTCTATTTAAAAAAAATTTCCCCATCATTTGTTCTAAGTACGTGTACTGACTTAAAAAGAAAACTCAAGACAGGGCTCTGTGTTTATTTTGTACTACTCAACCTTTAGAGTGTGTCTGGCCACTTATAAATGTAGGTTTTGTAGCATTATTAAAGCATGCTACTCCAAAGTAGATTAGAACCAATGATTTTTGGTCTTCTCTTATTTGAATGAAAATTAGTGAAACAAAGATTTCAGTTAAATACAAAGAGTTGATGATGGGTCTGAGGAGCAGAAGTCTCAAGGAAGAAAAAGACAGAGGTATTAACTTTTTGGAAATGGTGGACATGTTTTCTAGTTATCAATAGCCAAAACAAGAGAAAAAAAACTCCATAGCAGATGTAATCAAGGAGGCATTTCTTGTTGTCATTCAAATTGCTGCAACTAAATAAGAGAAACTGAGATGGACAACAACACGCCCATGACATTTGCGTGCCCGCAGCCTTCTTCACTGATGGTCTATACCAGGGTTTCCCATCTTTTATAGACCTATCGGTAGTTTGGCTCAGGTACCCCTTCATCGTAGCCCTTCGATAGATGGGATGGCTTAGTGGAACGGTTTGGGGTGGTGGTGGTACATTAATAACTAGTCCCCCCCCCCCAATTGCAAAACCTGCAGTTAAAGTTACTATTTACTATATATATGCATTTTTTTCTGCAATTGCCTTTCAGTGTATTTACATTCTGTAATTTCCTCTTTATACTGTAGTTTCCATTGTTAGTGGCGGAGTCTGTCATTCCCGCCCCTGGATTCAAAATGCCTCTACACGTTCGTACAACGTGCATCTGTTTGGCTGCACTGTAAGCAGATACACCGGTTGCTCTTCTGTTGTATTTCTGACAATGCAGCTTTATGATGATACAACTTATGGAGAGAAGCTGGGGCATGTCCTGTGCGTTCGGCCGATTGTAGGTCGAGGGTTGCAGGTTATTATGACAAAAAATACACTAAAGATCTGCGTTACATTAGATTGTCATCCTACTTGTTCATTTTCCTCCTAATACAAATATGCAATGTATTTTATTATATAGTTTTGTTATTGTCATAATTTATTTCCGTTTATTTATTAATTTATTTTAATCAAATTAGTTGAGCTACTCCACAATCATTCCAGGTAGCCCAGAGCAGTGATTCTATGTAAGGGTCCTTGCCACAGGGGTAATTGGTACTAACATAAAGATAGCATTATCATAACAGATAAATAAAGACTGCAGAGATACCTGATATGTGTGACAAAGAATTTTGGGAAAAAAATATGTTTTTTGTAACTAGCTAACCTATATGTTTATTTTTGTCTGTCTTACATTTATCTTTTACATAACCATCAATTTTGGGATGTGTCCTGAATGCACCACAGGTAGTTATGAAAATGGTAACCATAATTTATAATGTTAATAATTCACTCACACTCCTATAATCTCTATATTTAGAAATTATACACACACATACACACACACACACACACACACACACACACACACACACACACACACACACACACACACACACACACACAGATATTACCTTAATTTAACAGACGACATTTGACAGAGGAGAGCATCATGTGGAACACTTAGTTAAGTTCCTAATGGTGACATTGTCGGAGGCATTTGGAGGTGGAGCCGAGCGTACTTCCGTTTATCATTCAACGAGACCCTAGTGAAATAGCCTGCTTCGGTCAGCTTCTTACCAGCTCTTTGTAAATAGTAAGTGCCCACACTGAAGGCTCCTGTTTTACAGCTGCTGCCATGTGGTTTAGATGTTAACTAGATTAATTATAGCTGTGTGTTTAACCTTCAGAGGGAGAAACTATCCTCAAGACTTGTGAGCTGACATTAGCTTTAGCGGTGTGGCTACACCGGTGAGGGGATTGTATTTTAGGTAGCTAATGTACAGATTGTTCTTTTCCTTAATGATATTACATGGTTTTATAGCTCTGTAAACGAACTGAAAAGTATCCCTGCTAAATATTTTACTCGGTGGTGACAAATATAAATCGACCCGTTGGCCGGTTTTTATGTACAGTCTATGGTTTGTGCCCGGGTAGCTACAACATCCAAAACCGTTAATGATGGTCTAAATAAAGTACAGCTGATATTTAGAAGACACTAACATGTAAACATGTAGTTCTATTAAAACATCAAATGAATACAACAAATAATGTTTTATATAGTGCTGAAACAATCGATTAGTCAGTCCCAGAAAAATCAACCAACTACAAGTATGATAATCGATTAATCAGTTAAACCAGTGAGCAAACTAATGTAAAACATTCTCTTGATTTAGCTTCCCAAATGTGAGAAATTGTGGCCTTTTCTCACTTTTATACCATCGTAAATTGAATGGCTTTTGGTCCCACAGAAGAAGACATTTGAATGTGTCACCTTGACCTCACTATTTTCTGACATTATTTTTCTGTGTCAAAATGGGTATTAAAAAACTGAAATCTCTCTCTCCCCCCCTTTCTCCAGGGAGCTGAATTTTGTGCCCAGACATCATGACACTGTTTCACTTTGGAAACTGCTTTGCCCTGGCGTATTTCCCTTACTTTATAACATACAAGTGCAGTGGCCTGTAAGTGTCTCACTGAATCAGGGATCTGCAACATGGGTGGTGAATGATGCATGACTATATACTGTATGACATCCATCAGTCCAGTCATGGACACAAAAGTATACAGTAGCTGGAGGAATGGATTAGAAGTCAAATGCTGTAACACAATGGGAAATTACTGTGATGGCTATTTTTTATGTCATTGTTAACATGGTTTCATTTGTATCCCTATGCTGTAGCAACATATGCTCAGAGACTAAAAAGTCTGTTAATAATCAGCTTAGTAATGTCGGGGGTTTGGACGAGGGTCCATATAATCCTCTTAGAACTGTGTTCTAAGAGTGGTCTTGAATTTGGCAGTACTTTTGCTTAACAGCATAATGCTGACTTTTTCTTTGACTATTATTGCTCTCATATCTTCAAACATTGCATCCAAAACTGATCATTTCTGCCTTATCTCATAATAATCTGTTACATAGTGCATTCTGTGCCTTCTTATTTTACAGTCCTACCATTTAACTCTCTGTTTGTATGTTCAACCTTTTAGTTCAGAGTACAATGCCTTCTGGAGATGTGTCCAGGCTGGTGCAACCTACCTGTTTGTCCAACTCTGTAAGGTGAGTGTGCTCTCTGGTAATAAAATGATCTGTCATTTTTTTCATTTAAAGTCCCTGGAATAAAATTAAGAAAATCAGGCAGGGAATATTGCAGATAAAACACAGACTTTAATGTCATTAACTTCCTTGTGTTTTGTTGTGATTAAGCGGGTTTTCTTTTTATGCTTCAGATGCTGTTCTTAGCTACATTCTTCCCCACATGGGAAGGAGGAGCTGGTGTTTATGACTTTGTAGGGGTGAGTGTTGAGCTGTATTTCTGTCAAATATATCCTACGACTGTAATTGCACAAAAAAAAAAAAAAGGAGGGGGGGGCATTTAAATTACATGCATGTGTAGGAGGCTGAAATATGGGTGCACATGTCCTGCAGGAATTTATGAAGGCAACAGTGGACCTGGCAGACCTGTTGGGCCTACATCTTGTGATGTCTCGTAATGCTGGTAAAGGAGAGTACAAGATCATGGTGGCTGCCATGGGCTGGGCAACAGCAGAACTTGTCATGTCCAGGTAAGCAGTAACACTGATCGTGCAGAAGAAACATGAGCTACATTTGATCAAATTATTGTACATGTCTAAACATTGAATCTGACTGTTTGTGTCCTGTTATGGTTCTTCAGGTGTCTTCCTCTGTGGGTGGGAGCCAGAGGGATTGAGTTTGACTGGAAATACATCCAGATGAGCTTTGACTCTAACATTAGTTTGGTAAGTAGCTGTGCTCTTCTGCTCTCGTTTCTCCATTCTGATTGTCTGCTCCTGTGTTTCCAATCTTCTGTCTTCGTCTTTAATTCAATGTGTTTTCTTTTTATGCCAGTCACTCACCTCCTTCCACTGTATTCACAGAAGTGCTATCATATTTTGAATGTTCCTCCAGTTTTTTTTCCTCACATTCACTCTCCATGTTGACTGCAATGGTCTACAGAAAAGATAAAAGTAATTGTCTGGATGTTCAGATAAACATTGGTTCTAAAATGTTTCATTCTCAATGTGCTTTCTCTCTGTCTATTCATAGGTCTGTTATATTATTTACAGGATGTAAAATTTGATCATAACCAGTGATTATTATGCCGGTATATAGGTCCATTATATTGCCATGGCAGCAGTGGTGTGGATGTTTACACGATATGACCTTCCTAAGAGCTTCAGGCTGCCTGTTACTGTGCTGCTGGCTCTGTGTGTCTATAAGGCCTTCTTAATGGAGTAAGTCTCACACACTTTTACACACACTTATAATGTATACTCAACACCAACATATACACACCTGCAGACGTACTACATACAGTACTCAGAGAGGCAGAATAAAAGTGTTTCTGTATCTTCAGGAATGGGACATTGCTATTATTGTTTAAAAAGTTTACGGTTCAAGCTCAAATCGAGTCAGTTATCCAGACTGCCAGGAGTCATTTTTGTCCCATTTGATTTAATTGCATGAGTGGAGACAAACAAAGAAGATACGTGTCAATTGGTGAACTTTAGCAGTGTCGATAGGCAGATTTTGCTACTTTTGAACAGAGCTAGGCCACCTGTTTCCTCCGTTTTTAGTCTTTATGCTAAGCTGAGCTAACAAATTCTGGCTTTGGGTCCTCACTGAGAATGCACCGAGGGTGGTATCAGTCATTCAATAGAACTCTCCACAGGGAGTTATAATATGTGTATTTTCTATGTCAATCTGTTTGTTTAAGGCAAAATTCAGTTCAGCAAGGGTTTGACCGCCTGCGTAGTGGCTGTACTTAACTTTGTAAACCACAGGATGGCAGTAGTTAACAGCAACATGAGAAATAACGATAGGTGCATTTTATTTACAAGGACTTAATTTGCAAGCAATTAAGGGATTTAAAAACTGTACATCAGAAAATACATAATACGTGCAAATAAGAGAAATACATTAAAAATAACTAAATAATGTATACAGTAACTTACCTAACTTGATGTACTTAAAATCTCTTTACCAATCTCTTCAAATTGTATCAATGTGTTTTACCTGATTTAAAATGTATTATTCACACCCATCTGCTCACTAATCCAAGAAGATTCCAAGAATGAGAGACCAACAAGAGGGCTAGTAGATTATTTTATTGAATTTCCACATTGTCAAAGGGTTCATTGTGCTGTCAGTGTTGGTGGCTAGGTTTGACCACAGCTTATAGACAAAATGGCACAATCAAATACTTGGCTGCTTGCTTGTGTGGTTTATGTATCTAGAGAAATTTATTTAAAATATTTAGGCTCACAAATGCATGAACAAGTAGAAAAGATAGAAATATTAAAATCTCTGATAATTGAAGTTTTGTGATATACAGAATGGGTGAGTAAATATCAGAGATCGGTTGAATCAACTCATTACTTATCTGTTGCAGTGATGGATGGATTCAGCAATGCCAGTTTTTAGTTTTTTAACATTGTCGCTTACATTATGTTTTTGTCTGTGTCTTCAGGTTGTTTGTCCATGTCTTCATCTTGGGCAGTTGGACAGTGTTGCTGGTCAAAGCCGTGCTGACTGGTGCTATCTCTCTCTGCTCGCTGTTTCTCTTTGTTACTCTGGTCCACAGCAACTAAGTAAACCTCAGCACCCTGGGATAGGCCTATTACAGTCTCTTTGGTCCAGTGTTGACCGGGGTGGTCATAAATCAGAAGCTGACCCCTGACACCATATCAGTCTTAGTATCACCATACAACACCTAAGACTGCTGAAAAATGCTTGTTGATATTGGGTAGTTGGACTGGTCCAATGTACACAAAACAGGCTGACATACAGGCCACCAACTGGTGAGCTAACCTTTTCTCCCAGTTTGTTTTGATCAGCCTGTATGGTCTGTTGATGGGGAAAAACTAAAATTGCAGGATGAATGGTGACATCGGGAGGCTTCTGTAATATGATTGGCTTACCTAAACTGTGTTGCCTTTGAGAAAAGGTTAATTTTGTATCTGAATGACCACAAATGAAATGAGACTTTATAAATAACATATTTCTGTGTGTTGTCTAATGAACCAACGTAAATGCCTAGATTAGATAGTGAAATGTACTGAGTGGATTAATAACAGATGGATGACAGTGATAGTTCATTGTGTGGCCACAAATTTATCGATTTATTTATATACAAATAAATATACAAGTACTTGAAACACAACTGTAGCAAGATTTTTCTAATTATTGAAGACATTGTCAGAAAGATTAAAAGTTTAACTCAATAATTGAAAGTTTCTGCAGTATGAATATACTGAGGTTCCCAGTTCATTATGACATTATGTTGAATTGTAAACATCTGTGATTTTTGACGCAAATAAATGTCTTTCTATTGTCTTACTCACTGTCAGTTCTTGATTGATCAGACTGAAGTATTAAGTGTTTTTGTTGTGAAAGATCTGCCATGTTTAAGAAAAGAAGTAATTTTTTTTTTAATATTGTTTTCTGTGACATCACAAACTTACATACATGATGATACATGATGTTTTTCAGCAATGGTGGAGTCTGTATTCATGCATTCACACATTAATACTTGGGGCACTATGTGGTCTTATCACCGGTATTTATCTTGGATACTGAAGCCAGAGTAAGTATCTGACTTGAGAGCATCTCATGTCAGTTGAGATGAAGAAGCTCCTGTGTCTGTATTTCTTTAATGTAATTTTCATGCAGCGATGACCATTCGAGATGTTGTCATCTTAACATACTGAGATCTAATACCATTATTACTAATTGTTAGCCAAAGAGTATTTCCATTCCTCCCCCTTCCCTTAAATCAACCATTCAGATTTGTAACTTACTGTATGTACTTGAAGTCATGCAATTGGAACATCTATTACACCTGCATAAGAGAAAAACCTGAACATACCTAAATGTCCTGGTCTCCTCGGAGGGAGGGTATGAAAACACGGCAAAGGAATGCTGAAGAAAAGGGGATAAGGAAGATAATGGACGCAAGAGACATTGGTTTTGAAAACACCCTTGAACATACACTGAATCAAGTAAAAAGAGTGTGTGTGGAGACAGGAGATAAAGAATGAAATTTAAAAAAGGGAACCGAGTAAAAAGTGGAGGGAGGGTCTTTACTTGAACTTCACCTTACCTCACCCTAAGTTCAGCTCATGACAGTCAAAAGTCATGTCACAAACGAGTAATTTGCAACATGTAGGCTACCAACCCCCCTGCAGAGCTTTAGACCCTGATGTGTTTTCTGTGACTTACCCCAAATCAGGTACAGTGTATTAATTTTCATATCTGTTGTCTCTTTTTAGCCTCCCTACTTGTCTCCAGGGAAAGTAGAAGGTTTTACCAACTTTTGTGAATACAATATATGTTTGTTCACCTTTTTACACACATGAGCAGCATACTTTATACTATTATATGTAATATCAGTGATCGTGTTTGTGGTGCTCTAAAGTGCAAAATGTATGGAAAACAAATGACCACCAAAAAAATGCATATACAGGTGTTTAAGCAGCATTAGTGCTGCCTGAGGGAGAGTACTGATCTCTGTGTGTTGCCCACCAGTATGTTCTGGTACTGTGATTTTAGTGTTTTTCTTTGTATGGTTTATGTTAATGGATGTGCAACAGAACATTTACCGGTTTTAGTTTTTTGCGAGCAAGGAGCCTCCAACTGTCTTGTTGTTTCTACCTGGGCCAGTTTGGAAGACAATTTCAACACAGCATTTTACAGGGATTGACTACAGTCTATGGAATGGACTAAGAAAAGTTAATCCCCTTTGAATAATACTAGTCAAAGGGGATATGAATATTTTGTTTCAATTCATTTAAATTATTCTTTTGAATTGCTCTTTCCCTTTTTTTTATTATAAGGAAAAAAAACACTCTCTGGTTCACAAAGCCTCTCAGTGAAATATGCAAGTTAGTGACTTTTAATTGACCTCCAGACAATATTTGACAAAGCTGTTCTCACTGTGTCCATATTAACACTGAAAACAGAAAATAAACGTGTGGTGGATGGGCGTGGCTGTACTGTAACTGTATCAGGTATGTGTCTCGCTTTCTAGCATTGCCTACCTGTCCTGAGCCAGGTGGAAACAGGTGTGTCAGCCAGCAGGCTCCTTGCCAGCATCATGATGCTGTTGAAAATGAATAACGCTAGAGAGAGACAGACAGGTTAACTCGGTGTACGGGTTTCCTGTCTGCAGTCTGCTCCCTGAAAACAATATACTATGTGTCCTTAATGCCAGTGAAATGGGTGACGTAGCTTAGTTTACCACCTCTGTTCATTCCAAACGATAGCTTATTTACCTAGCTAAGGTTAGCCTATAGCATAGTTACCGCCGCACATCAGGATGGACTAATATGCTGCCTCCACCCTCAGAAATTAACTTTCCAAAATCATATTCTTCCTCCTATCTTTCCCTGATCTCATGATTTTTTTTTTCCATCAAGGTCAAGGAAAAGTGTTTAGGAAAAGACAAAGGACGTAATTTCTTTGACCATTTGATCACAGCACACGATTTAATCATCCGGAATTCCCACTTCCTGAATGAAGCACAATGACGTGAACGATGTGGGCGGGGCGTAAGGCTCGTTCGAGATGAACAGCGCCTCACGGAAACACTCACATCTCATTAGAGCCGATCCATTCAGCTTCTACTCAGTCTACAATAACTGTTATTTCTATTCATATTCTTCTGTGTATAAGACAGGGTAGACCATTAAATGCTACATAGGGGATCATCATGCCATGTTTATGGTTTAACCTTCATGTTACTCAGTCATTTCACATAAAAATTTAGATGGGCTACAATTGTCATCTAGGGCAGCCATCATATCAGTCTGCTGTCTATAAATCGGCTGCCCAGACTTCATTGCTGGCCCTGTCCCTCTCAAACTAAAGGAATTCAAAACATGAATCGAAAATACACGGGGAGAGGGAAAAAAATTACAAAAGAAAAACAGTTTTCATTGAGCTTTCAGATATTTAGAGGGTCAGGGCTTAAGATCAGATGTCATTTCAAGAACCCTCGCATGCGACTTGTAAGCAAAAGTTTTATGTCGCCTCATCATACTTAAAGAATTGAAGAGGTTATATTCATATTGTAGACTACAACTATCACAGATATTGCAGTCTACTGTATCCGTACTATACACAAATTCCTAAAGCCAATGTTGTGTTATGTCAAAAACACAAGTTAAACCAGTTCATTTTTCTCAGGATATCCAGGCTTACTGTGCGAGGTGAAGACAAGTCTTTGGATGGAAAATAAAGACGTGCTGCTCAGTGGCATAAACCTGCCCAGATTGGCCGCGATAAAATAAAGATATTGCACATCTCTTTCAGTTTTAGCCGTCTGTAGACACGTCAGATAAGCCTAGTGATTAGTGATTGGGTTAGCACGTCTGAAGTTGGTATTAAAACCGACCTCTGGGCTCCATCGAGTGGGCGTGTCTTGCACTGGGCGTGTCTCGCGATGCCCGTGTCTCGTGATGCATGTGTCGCGTGGAGGGCGTGTCCTGCGACGGGCGTGTCGTGTGGTGGGCGTGTCTTGCCGTAGGTTCTACTTGTAGTGGTCTGCAGGTTGGTACTGTTGGGGTTTAAGGCAGCTGTAGCTGGAGGGAAACACTAACTGAAGGGGGAGCAGACTTAGACGTTACTTTATTCCTCCTTTATTCCTTAAAGACTGACTGCTCAGAGCTTGAAGTTTTCACAGGAATTCACCTTTAAAAACTATGACGCCATGGCTGTCACGTACCCGAAGTCAGGTCAGTGTTTTTTATTGGAAAGACATTAGCTGTTTTTAATACGGCGAAGAGCAGTGATAAAACTTAGTCGAGTAATGCGACAGACTGTTTTATTTATGTCCCTATTTGGATTTTCAGGGGGTGTTAAGTTTCTCATTACTCCTCTTCTTCCCCTGGTAAATAAAAGGCCACAATGAGCTCCCTCCATCTTTGCCTATCCATGGAAACATATTGAGCCTCCCCGTGTGTAGGCTGGTTGTAATGAAGAGATGCAGGAGGTGCTTGAGCAGCATCATGTTGCCTGAGTAAGAGCACTGTGTTGCAGTTCAGTACGTTTTGGCTCTGTGATGCTAGTCTCTTACTTTGTGTGGCTTATGTTTAGGGATGTGCATCAAGAGATATAATTATTTGACTTTTGCAAACCAGGATGTTTATCTTTTTGCTGTTCCTCTCAGGATCCTGAGCCAAATTTAGCAGCTTCAGTTTCAGCATCCTGGTATTGTGCATACTGCCAAGACCATGGAGGCCGACAGCATGTCCAACATCAGCCTGGTCTGGAAGATGCACATGGACTCCAGCAAATTTCCATTCTTCAGGAAAGGTGAGGCTCCATGTGTCCATCATGCATTTCACTGATAACCCTGCTGGAGGCATGATAGCATTTTTATTAAATAAGCACATTTAAATTAGCTTTAATTACAATAATTTATTTTCCACTTTTGCTTGTGCCCATGTACTGTATGTAGTGCTGTTTGTTTTACTGACTGAGTCATGTCTCCTGATCTTTTTATGGGTTAAATTCGTACGCTAAAAATTCAGATCTGCATCTACAACATTTTATGAGGTTGTCTTGGTGTGTGTGTTTTTGTGTCAGGTGCTGCTGGAGACTGGAAAAACCATTTCAGCTCAGAGCAAGGGGCCAGATTCACATCAGTCATTTGCAAAGAGTTGGAGGGTGAGAGCTTGTCTCTGCCCAAAACTCTGAGTTACTTTTGGTTTTAATATTTGGCATATGATTACAGAGCATTTTATTCACATTTTTAATCTAGCAGTCATCCACCATCAACTAGGATTTAGGAAAGCTGCAGAGCCTGTTAGCAGTTCTCAGAATGGACATGCACACAAATTACCTTATGCAATCAATTGTAAAATGCCAAAATATTAATTCTGTGTAACTTTTTTTCAGGTTATTAATTAAAATATTTTGTCTTTCCAGCGGGTCCACAAAAGTTCATGCAATTTATGTCAAACTATCAACAAGGAAATGCTGATTGAAAATCATTATTTGGATCCCTCTTTTTGAGCATTATAGTAAGTTATTTTTCTGTCACTTAACGTAATTAAAACAATGACCCAGCAACTGCTGGCTTCTCGCTAGTTTGCATATCACAACGTAATGTTGCATTTTCTGTGCTAATTTCTGCGTAACTGCCTTGTAAGTTATTTTTCATTTTTGTCCCTAAGAGTGTAACTACTCATTATTAAGTACTTACTGTGGACCACAAATATGACATACAGTTTCTAACTACAAGTGATTACAATTTTTGCACTGGGAGGTGTTGAATAATTACCTAATAAATTCTTAATTACCTTGTTACACCTATTACTGTTTTTGTTCATAAAATACAGGTATTTACCTGTCTATGTACGTGCTGGGACAAACTACTTCCTCACAAATCAAGTGACAATAAAAGGAGTAAAAAGAACCCTTGATGTCATGAAGACATGTCAGGTAAAACAGTCTGCTGTGATTGTTTGGATTACAGGATTTTAGAATGGCTTTGACTCCATTTTCCAGCAGTTTCAATGTACCAAACTCTTCATAAACTCTTTTTATCATTATGGTTTTTTTTATGGATTGATATGCATTCCTTTAATATCTCACTTTGAATTACTTGTTGCATGCTTGCTTTGGCCTTGATTAAAATTTATACTAAAGAAGAGGTCACATCTACTTGGTAGTCTTTTCCTTTAAGTCTTCCTTTTAAGGGATACGTCTATCGAAGTTAGTTGGTCTTGGTTGCCCAGCAGACCAAAGAAATAACATTCCTCTGGAGACACCAACATGCAGCCACAACAGCAGATGCATTTACAAAAGAACTGTTGTGGACTTGAGTGACTGCATTGTAGGTGACCTTAAAGGTCAATCCACGAGAGGAGTGGGGAGGGTATGCAGAGAGCTAGCTACTGGATGAGTCTCATAGGGACTAACAAAAACTGTTCACACTAAGGTATGTCAGTTGTCCAAAGTAACTGGGA
The DNA here is from genome assembly GCF_016859285.1 of Xiphias gladius. Taxonomy (NCBI): domain Eukaryota; kingdom Metazoa; phylum Chordata; class Actinopteri; order Istiophoriformes; family Xiphiidae; genus Xiphias; species Xiphias gladius. Next base: position 9,595,406 of record NC_053421.1, read on the forward strand.
CATCGTTTCTGGGAAGACAATTGCTGTTGAATTTTTTTCAGCAGATAAAAGGCAGAAAATCAGAGAACACGTAAGTCATCTTAAATCTTGTCAAAGTTTAACGTTCCATGGCATACTATGTACAGTCATCATCACATCACATCATCATTTCACAGAAAACACCCAGCACTTTGCATCTCTTTTGGAGACTGCTGGTACCAACATAATGTAGGTGTCTGTTTTAAGCAGACAAACTTAGGGAAGTCGCTAGCTGTCTCGCATGAAACAGCAAAGAGCCATTATGGAATATGGTAGATTTTGGATGTTGACATGTAAAGGAGCGGTAAAACAAAAGTTTAAGCTTGGGACAAAGATGTTTTACTCAGAAGTTTATGGACTGTAGTTAAAAGCCCAATGAACAAACACATCTCAAATTTCATGGTCCTGTGTTCTTGATATGATAGAATAGAAATAAGTAAGGTTTAATTTTATAGCAGCTTTTTAGAGCACATGTTTTAAAGTTCCTTTACATACAGTCCAAAACAAAAGCAACAGGTAGGCATTTGTTTCATAGCATCATGTATGTGTTTGTATGAGTTTGTCTTGAATTCTTCCCCCATGGAAAGCCCTTTAATCCCAATCAGTGTAAACTGGAGAAAACTGTATGATTTGTCTAGTGTACTTCCTACAGTGACAAAACAGCTGGGCAGGTGCTTACCCTGTTTTTGTGTGCTTTGTAAAAAAAGAAAACATGTCAAACCATGTTTCTCCCTGCAGACAGGAAAAGAAGGAGAGGCAGAAAGAGCCTGAGACACTTGTCCTCTCTAGCATCTCTCATGTGGCTGCGTGCAATCAGACGCACAAACACACGCACAAAAATCTGGCAAGTTGGCATCCTTGAAAGAGTAATCCCTCAAATGTAAAAACGTACAGAAAACATCATTTCACTCACCGTGAAGGCAAATAAATGTTGAAGCAGCTCACTCAATAGATGTATTTGATTTGTTTGGCTGCCATCTAATGGTTGACCATTAGATGGCAGCCAAACGCCATCAGTGTTTCTGCGGACTTTGCTCACACTCAATATCCAGTTGTACGTCACAAACACAAATGCAGGCAATCACCCAAAGAGATCTGGACAAAGACAGATTGGCAGATATAGACTGACTGGCTCATAGACACATACAGAGAAGTCATAGTATTTCATAGAGAGTCTGGTCATTCACAGAAATCTGACTGATGCTTCAGTTTGAAACCCCTGCAGCCGTTGCTGGTTTTACTGGCACATTTAAATCTACTCTATCAGAAGAAAATTGTCTTGTTGTAGATCTAAAGAAAAAGAAACTCCTGGATGCTGTTGCCCAAACATCAAGCACAGGCGATGCACTGTGGGATTGTTTTATGGCAAGACACTGGCAAATATGTCAGTGATTGCATCTCCAAGTCATGATAGTTTCGTTCCTTGTAGTCTGCAAAGTCATGTAAGAGAAGCCAAATTTGTCACTGAGCATGGTCCCACGTGATCTAAATTGAATAAAAAAATAACCCAATGTTTTAATAATGACAAAATATTTTATTCAGTTTAACCAAAGAGATTCATTTTTGAGCTTCCAATTACATGTTGACTTAAAGATTTTGCTTTGAAACTTTGAAAACACTAGTAATCATGTCACCATCCCACTACTATTCTGGGAGACTGTAAATGGCTCTTTAATTACATTCTTGACCCTCGACAAATTTGAGTATAGACAAGCAAAATATAGAAAAGTGATATTATAAACACGCACAAGGCTTCTCAGACCATTGTTGTTTCCAGTCTTCTTAAATCTTCAGCTTTATCTTTTCAGAGAAAGAAAGTTTTTAAAAACCTCACTGGATGAAGAAAATACTAGTTTAGAAAAATATCCATTAAACATTTTACTCAATTTAACAAATTATCTCTTTAAAATATAGGTAAAGCACATACTACAATTGCCACGTAATTCGAAATTGCATGTCCATGTAGTGCAGAATAGCCAGATGAGCCAGTTTCAAGCAAGACCGAGCATTTATACTGCTATATCTAATCAAATTTTAGATCTGATCAACTCTTATCAGTTATTTATTATGCTTATCTTCCCTTGCTCACTTTAGTTCCCTCAGCCAAACAGATTCTAAAAACCCTCTATTCACTGTCATTTCTTCTCGCACGCACTTCTACCACCAAGATGCAACAGCCTCTTATTCCCAGACTGACCTATGACGTGACTGAGTGAGCCTAAATAAATGATACTTCTAAATATATTCACAGTGCATATTCATATTATTTGCATTTCAATTCCTCTTCTTTTCTGTTAGAATAAAACATCCGACTGAGTCAAGCTGAGTCAAGGATGTTTTATGTAATCAGGAGATTTACCACCAACACTCCTTAATCATTGTTTTATCCTTAATTTTAGTTTTAAATTTTACACAATGCTGTAAATAGAGTATTAATTTCAAATTTATTTGCTTAGTGCTTTAGATAGCTCCTCTTAGTGTGTGTTTGTGAGTGTGTTTGTCTATCCCTCCCATCTCTCCATCCCCTGAGTTCCGACACTACTTCAATTACATTGTGGCCTTTTGTTCCAGGGGGAAGATTTGGGTGTGTGTGTGTGTGTGTGTGTGTGTGTGTGTGTGTGTGTGTGTGTGTGTGTGTGTGTGTGTGTGTGTGTGTGCATGTGTGTGTGCATGTGTGTGTGTATCTGTGTAGGCAGACGACATGGTGCCTTCTCCGGGACACCCACCTCGTTGCCGCCTTGTGCCCACTGGTCCTGCCCTGGGCTGCCCACAGGATGCTGGCCTGCTTTGATGCTCTCTTCTCATCAACATACTGTAGACGCACACACTTACGCAAGATAGCTAATAACGCCTCAAAAGATCCTGTAATCTTTTTAAAGTCTGTAACAATCAGCCGGCCAAGTCTTCTTAAGTCCGTTGACTTCCTCCGCCCAAAGCCGTGCTCACATTTATCCGGTGAAATTTCAGTCAAGGACAACCAAATCTTTTTGATCAGTTGCAATGTTTGTAATCGGCTGCTTAGGTCCACAGGTTATGATATATCAAAAGAGTGTCTCTTGGCTTGCTCCCAGCCATGTAGCTGCTCAGCATATAACCCCTTGTAAAACTGTTGAACTTCACACAAACAAGATATTACATGTTGATTAGTGCTGCCCGCCAGCTTTATGTGCCGGTGGTTAGATTTTTTTTTTTCCATTGAACAGATCCAGTCTCGCTGTTTCTCCCTTTTCCAATCTTTAAGATAGGTTAAGCTACTAGCTGCTGGCTCCAGTTACACATTTACCATACCGACACAAGAATATCTGTATGGTATCAATGGTGTGGTATCAATCTTCTCATCTAACTCTTGGCAAGAGAGTGAATAAGCACATTTCCCGAAATGTATAATTATTCCTTTTAGTTGTAAAGAACTGTGTGTGTCTGTGTCCCTGGCTATAACTATTTTATCCATCATGTTTCTGTATCATTTGCATAGTTAAATTGTCCGTGCTTGATGTCCTCGTTAGATACATACAGGCCGCTGGCATCAGCCCTCCCGAGGGTCATATAGCCAACTGTAGACATCTGCAGATAGACTAGTGATAGCATACAGTGCAACATCTAAACATCCCCTCCTCCCTTTTAGTTGGACACAGGAAAGTCATCAGGAACACTGATACACCATCACCCTTGTGTTATATACAGTGCCGGCTTTACAGTGCATAAGACTTAATCTGTGTCTTTCTACATTCATCTTATTATACTGTAATCGCATTCAGCTGCATTCATGTGTGTACTTTACTGTTCTTTATTATTTTAGCACTTATTTGCTATTGATGCTTGAGAATATCGACTTATGTACTAAAATTTTAATATTCCTGTTAGTCAGCTAAGGAGGTTATGTGATCACCCATGTTTGTTAGTTTGTTGGTTTGTTGGTTTGTCAGCAGGGTTACGTAAAAAGTACTGAACCAATTTGCACCAGACTTGCTGGAGGGATGGGTCACGGGCCAAGGAAGAACTCGACATTGGCCTTGGTGGAGGTCTATGCTCTACTGAGTACATTTCTAGTTTACTTATTATATTGTTGCTTTGTCCTTATTTCCATTTTTTAAATTGAATACACCATACATTTGTGTTGCCTCTAACCATATGATGTGTCTATATTCTTTAGATCAAACACACCTGGGTCTTTCCTGGAATACATCAGATTATTCCATGCTTAACTTAAATCAACCTGCTCAAAACTGTTTAGCCAACTTTGTCCAATTATGGACTTCTCCTTCCCTGCTCTGTGATAGACAAAGACAACATACACATTCTGTCTGGCTTCCATCCATCCCTCTGCTGTCCATATACCCTTCATCCTCTCTTCCATTTTCTATTAATGCACCTACACGACTATAACCACAAATCAACCATGTTTCCCCAGGACTGGATACAGTGATAAAAACACATAAACAGGTAGGTTACATTTGCAGACATGTGAATACTTCAATTTCTCAAACACACACGCAGACACACACACTCTACAGTCACACCCCACCCAGGGTGTCTGCACAGTTCCGGGCACAGGGGAAATTAGCAGTAATGGCAGGAAGCTAGTTAGTGTTATCTGCTGCTGTGGCAGCCTCCACTGGCACTGACCGACCCTGGACCAGTCACGTAGAGACACAGACAGTCAGACATAGAGCCTAGAGGGAGGGGGAGGAGGAGGTGGATGAGGTAGACGGGTCAGAGACCACTGGGCGCATGGCCTGAGAGGACATTCATATTATTCACCTGCTTGGCTCCATCTTAAATTAGAAATGAAACTTGAGGGAACCAGGAAATACTGTGTTTCGTCCTATTGTGTCTGTTGAGAGTATAGTTAAATAAATTTTCTTTTTCTTTTTCTCTTTTTTTTTGGTTTATTTCTTTCTTTCATTGATTGATAAGAGATTCTCTGCAGTCATCAGGACCATAGTTATCCATTCAAAAACATGAACATACACATTTAATAAATTACTAGTCACAAATTAATAAACCAGCCCAAATGATTTCTCTAATTTATTTTAGGTAAGAAAAACAAGAGAGATGTCTCTCTATTGTTTCAGCGGCGCGTCTCGCTTCCTGTAAGCATGACACTACACATGCCTAGGAGTCGGTTGCTAGGTGGGTGTGTTTTGGGGGGCGACAGGGATAGGGGTATGAGTAGCGCTGGCGAGTGCTAGAGGATGTGGTCGGGGAGGCCCAAAAAAGATGAAACAAAATAAACAGCAGAAATTCCTGTATGAGGCTCAGACACAACAAAAGTCGCATAGGTTTGGCAAGCTCTAGGTCACATCGTCATCTCATCAGACTGGCAGGCGCACGGAGCTGGTAGCAGTCAGGGTCCACTGTGATTGTATTTACACAGCATTCATATCACCATCCAGCAAGGCCGTTGTTATACAGCATGTCAGGCACCTTCGGAGACTGAATAAAAAAAACTCCAAATGTAGCTGATGCTAAATTACTGAATTTTCAGCTGGTTTAACCCATTTACTGCATTAAATATAGCATCAATTTTTTTTTCCTTTTTGTAATAATTAATAGTTTAAAACACCAACATCACATCTATATTTTCCCCCAGTTTGTTTTACTTCTGTCCGCTGTAGAGGATTCAAAAATATAGTAAAAATAAATGTTTTTCCAGGGCCTAAATAAGCAAGATATTTTATGAGTGTACAGTATAAAGTAACATTTAAGTTTGCTGCAAATTCTGTCTTGCTATCCTGCATATGAAGGTCTGCTGGCTCAATTTTACAGGTTAGGTTTCCTGCCTGTAAACTCAGTTCAGTTCCATGCTTACGAACATACTTCTACAGGCTGTAAGGCAAAGAAACACGTTCTTTTCTACTAAGAGACTGTACACTTCGAAGATACCATCTTTATTTGATGAAAGAAGGATTACAGTGATCAACAACTCTTTCAGTAAACATATACATATATGGGCATGTGAGCAGTGTTTTAAGACAGATTGAAAAAAATTTGAACCTTATCCTTTAATGCTCATTTGGCAAAAAATGACTCATATACAGTACACAACTCTAGTCTTGTGTTGCACCACAAGACTATAATTTGTAGTTTAGCGACCAGAGTTGTTGTAGAGACAAGTCTGTTTTAGTCAGTTCAAACCAATGCCCAGCAATAAAAACTGTGTTTGACTTACACAGTTTGAGTACAGGATACTTCTTTATTCGATTAGATTATTAGATTTCATTTCGACACCATGTGCTCTTCAAGTATGCTGCCGAAGAACTAGGCACAGTAGCCAGAGTTTTTCCTTTTGATTTTTTTGCTCAATGGCTCTTATTTTACTCTGTCTATGTGGGAGCGCGTGTGTGTGTGTGTGTTAGAGTGATGAAAAAAAGAGGGTTTGCTGTATGCGTTTAAGTGGGAAATCTTCCCTTTCCCACTCATAAACTCCTCAAGGAAACAGTCTAACAAAAGAAAAGGCCTCAGTCAACACTATGGGCTGAGATAAGACCCATTAACAAATAACTTAGAGTAATGCTGCATGGAGAGGTTATGTGCTAGTTTGCACAACACTGTGTTACTGAACCTCTACCTCTCCATGAGTGCCGCTGCCCCGCTCTGACTTTCTTCTTACACGGAAAAATACAAATGCATACTACCTGTTTTTATTCTTTATTTTGTGGGGATTTAAATGCTTTTTAAATGCGTTCCGACCAAATAGAAAAAAGAAAAAAAATCCAATGTCAGCGTCAGAGAATCCAGTACTCACAGGTTCCCTACTAGATAAATGTTCATTCATAAAATATACTTTGTGTTCAAAACTGACTGAAATTCCAAGGCTGTCAGTTTTAATGATGTCTGCTGAATGAGAAGCTGCATGTGTTTGGAAGAAAACATCCTTAACGGAAATTCTAGTAAAATATCTCTTGCCCCTGCAGCGTTTGGACATGAATTCAGTCATTCATGTGATGGCATGCAAAATAAACTATAAGTCAAATAAACAGTACTCCATTCTGGTAAAATATTGTTTGTATTGCTAAGCCAGGATGGGGTCAACGACTTCCTTTTCATTTCAAAATGTCAACAAAAAAGTGTCCCGTTGTAACAGAAGTATTTTAAGACAAGTGGAGGACAAGTTTAATTTGAAAACCTCCCACTCTTGAGTGCAGAGATGCAGCAGAAGCTTTTAGGTGCTGGAGCTCATTGGGTACACTACTCTGTTTGTCTACAAAGACAGTTGATTAGTCTAAGCACATGTAAAGATAATTAGTTTTCAGACAAGCTGACTGCAGACCAGCCTGCCATCTGTCTTCCTTCTATTGTTGTTCCTGATTGTATTTTGAATTTCAGTGACGTGCAGTAACATTGACGGAGCCCATCTATAGTGAGACTAAATCACGCAGACATGCTGATGATGGATTGAATGAGTGAGGAGTTTAGAATAATTCTTCACTAATTTTAGCACTCTCCTCGCCCACTTTTCAATCAGAAAGCACACCTGAAATGGTGTCACACATTATGCCGGTAAAATGAGATTTGAAGTTGGGATTTTAGCGGCAAACAGCTCTATTTTTCAAGCTGTTTGCTTAAGCGACCTAAAATCAGCTCAATCATCAGCTTGGTGCCACATCTCTCAGATCTTTGACATGATGTATAAATGTATCTAATTCTAACAATGTGTTTTGTAGTACTCAGGTCTCAGACTCTGATGTTGTTGCTGGCTGTATTTCAATCAGAGCAATAAAACATCAACAACAAATCTGTAGCTGGATCTGCCAGAGAGGGTTTAGATGTTTTTGATGTTCAGATGAAAGATTTGCTGGGAGACCTAATGTTGGCATTCAGATTGCCCTGTTGCTGAAAAATCTTCTCCATGAGTAGCACCATACTTGGTACCACACCTGCCTCTACATCTCCTCCTGCTCATCATTCTGTAGTCGTAGGAATACACTACCCGTCAAAGGTTTTAGCTTTCCAGTTTTTACTGAAATTTACTCTGAAATTAAAGCATAGAACAAATACAGAGCAAAGTTTATTAAATCCTAAATTCAATCTAAATTATTGACTCCTCCAGCAACCGAACACACTAGTGGGGTTTGTTCTACAATGGAAATCAAATGTTGCTCAGAAAGTTCATCCCAAAACTGTTGCAGAAGTTCGCAAAAATGTGTTGAACTTGTAGTTTGCTTTGCTTTCACCTTCAGTCCAGCTCATCCCAAACCAGCTCCATGGGGTCTAAGTCTGGAGACTGTGCTGGTCTTTCATCAAGTGAAGCAACCATCTGGTTCTTTTCTTCTAATGTTTTGGGTCATTATCCCACTGTAGGATGAGCCCCTGACCAACCAGTCTGTCTTCCTTTGTTACCTGCCTTTTTCTCACCATTCTGAAAGCAATATACAGGACTACTTCCTGCAGTATAGTATCGTCCTAATAATTCAATTCAATCGCAAAATCATAACAGAGGTTATCTCAGTGCATTTTACATATAGAGCAAGTCTAGACCGTACTCTTTATAGTTATGTTTACAGAGACCCAATATTCCCACATGAGCAAGCACCTGGTGAAAGTGGCAAGGAAAATCCCCTTTTAACAGGTAGAAACCTTGAACAGAACCCAGCTCATGGTAGGCGGCTGTCTGCCCCAACCGGCTGGGTTGAGAGAGAAAGAGCGTGAGAGAGAGAGGGACAAAGAAAGAGAGAGAGGGGGGGGGGGTAGGAAAAAGAACACAGCACAATACAGGTACCACATAAAGATGTATAATAATAATGAGACTAATAATAAAACTAATAATTATAATAATAGGGTGAATAATAATGCTAATAATAATGCATCAAAGGGAGTAGCTTGCTCCAACACTGCCTTTGTAGAGACCAAGGGTTTGTAATCAACAAAAGAAGGGGCTCCTGTAGGAATCGTTTGCATTAACTTTCAAGGCTCGATTTACTTACACTGCTGCGGGAAAGATGTGAGTTCACCAATTTCTTAATCCCTGAAAAAGGCCTGTTTTCTATGAAATTGACATGATTTTTCAGGGTTTTTTTTTTTTTTTACCTTGGGCAGTTTACCGCTTTCCTATGTACCATTTAAGGTTATTATCTGGACTTGAGCTGCTTACATTTCAATAAAAAAATGGACTAAAGGGGGTGTTTTAAAACACTTCACTGGTAGTGTATCAGTGGTGTGCCGTGCCCTGACCTTTGGTTTCATAGAATAGGTTCTTTCAATAAAGTTCATTCTGCCAGGTCATTTCCAGTGGGGCCTCTGAAATCACTGATGCCCACAGAACCCACGCAGACAGACAGATGTTAGAGGACCATGTTTATCACCTGTCTGTGTCCTCTGCTAATCCACTATGAGTTTCCTGTATGGCACAAAAGGCCAAGAGGAGCAGGAAATACTCCGGTTCACTCCCATTATTAGCTGAACAAATGTGGAGGTGGAGGGGTCTGGCTAAACGCCGGACCAGTCCAGAATAGATGCGACACAGTAAAAAGACACACAATTCATGCACACATGGTGTACAGGAGGACAACACATGTTTATTAGTTGTTTATGGGACAACAATGGTTGGCGTACACAGAGGTTTTGATGACCTCAGGGCGTCTCTCCTACTGTCTTTTCTTTGTATAAATAGTGGGATAAATATAGAAATATAGCAGGCAGCTGCATTGCTGTCACTTTCACACTGATAACAATACAGAAAGTAGAGGAGAAGGGAAGAAGTCCTTTGTTTGGAGTCTGGTCTGCTGCTATTTTAGTCACAGAGATGATTTTACTGACGTGAGCACAAACCATGGCCCTGCGTGCGAGGAATAAGCGGTCCGTGCGTTACTATTATTATTTAAATACTTAAAACTGCACTTTAATACTTACAATACTTTAAGGACCTTAATCCTTGTAATGGTGTATCAGACTTCATGATCAAGTAACACAAAGTCTTTTCCCTGAAATGCCATATTTATTATTATCTTGTGGGGAAATTGCTCTCTGCAAAACAGTCATATAAGTTGTATACATTCAGTATATTTCAGTGATAGGAATAATAAAAAGAGGGCTACAGCAAAGTGTGGCTTATAGTAAGTAAAGAGGAAAAATATTCACACTTCAGTAAAAGTTTACTCAGTGTAAGTCAGTATACAATTACATGTCCAATAATTTTTTTTTTTTTTAAATAGACAGTGAACCGTGCTATTACAGCACTCACATTAGCTACACTGAAGTGTAATAAGATTTTGGGTATGCCCTAATAGCTGTTTGAGTGATCATATAAGCATTTTTCTTGGATTTTACAGACTATAATATCTTGATCTCGAAGATTGCAGGAGCTTGAATGAAAGGCTTGAAAATAATGAAGAGGGAATGAAGAATGATGGGCTATTCTGGCAGATTCTGTTCCACTGTCATGTCACCGAAAAACCTTCCAAAAATCATCTACCCCACTTCTCAGCTTTATTTATGGATACTCTACATTTTAAATCTTTAGCAATAATGTTTGGAGGAAAACACTGTTTAGAGCCAGAAGTATGGGCTATAGGAACACTGTATATGTTGTTTAACTGTTTTGATCACTACTGTTACAAAGTGCATTTGACATATGATGGCTCGACTTACAATTGTGAGATGAGTTAATAGTGTGCATCAAAGACTTTACATCCTAGCTGTGAACAATATTATATTCTCTCTATCTTTCAAAATATTCAAATTAAAACCACCCCTGTAGTGAGTCTTTAAATGACTCTTTAAACCTTTTATTTATAAAATCCACAGCTTTCAAAAGGATTAATGATATTAAAACATTTTACAGCTAATTTCAGTTAGCTTGTGAAGGGAGCACATGCAAGAATAACATACTCTGCAATACACACACTTACAGACTAACATATTCATCCAGCGTGGTGGTATAGGTATTTGGTTATGTCAACCATACTTTGAGCTGGATGGAGGACGTGCATTGGGCATTACACACATACACAGGCGCATGTGCACAAACCATTCTGGTGTCACATGTGCAGGGTAAGCACTGATTATTATCTTTGTGTGTGAGCACTAAATACTTCCTGCATCTTTTCTGTTACAGTAACACTACAGAGTGATGACATGTAAGCACTGCACTGTGGACAATGACACACTTGCTCCTAAGTTTGACTTATTTTCTATGAGTATTTTAGCTTTTAACTTTAACATGAAATACTTCTTATCCTGTCAGCTGTAGGAATTTCATTCACAGTAAATTGGTATAAATTGGCACTGACATGGAAGCTGTTGCGGGATCGGAATAACTGAGATAGCAACATGGTTTCTCAGTTGGCCCGAGTGAAGTTTAATCCCTTTTTACAGGCTCATATTTTACTTCTGTGATAAACCCCTGGAAAAAAAAACTATGAGTCTGTTTCCATCCATTTAGTCTGTCCATCCCTCAAGAACAATATCTCAGACACCACTGATCAGAGTTCATTCTGTGTGTCTGTGTTCAGTCCAGAAATGATCTCGATTGGACTGAGGGGTCACCACACAGGTACACTTGAGGGAGTTACCTGTCTCATTGCTTTACCTCACAATTTTTGAGATGATCATGATTAGCTCAAGAGGCCTTTACAATATTTGTTACATTAGGCGTGTCTCTCGCACACACACTCATGCCAGATGCAGATTAGATTTGGTGATTTATGTCATTTCCACAATTGCCAACAATTTTTTTCAGCTTATTGTGAAAGATGGAAGCTGTCTTGACAAACAAAGCATATCTCAGTAGGAAAAAGTGTGGAAAAAAATGTAGTGTTAAATATAATCCTTTGTTGTCCTTTCACTACACCTATCTAGAGAAATAGCTTTAGACAGCACTGTTTAGTGTGGTTACAGTTACATAAACCACTGAGCCAAGCTTATCTGTATTGTAAAGATACTTGGGGACATGCACACACACACACACAAATAGGTCTGGTTTGTTCGCACAAATGGGAGAGTGAGGGTGTGTCTTCTCCAGTCACGAGAGTCTGTCTCTGTCTCTCTCTCCTTCCTGCCTGTCTCGTCCGCACGTCTTCAGCTGTCATATTATTGTTTCTGTCAGTCTGTGTGTTACATGCGGATGTGTTAGTGTATACATTGTTTTTGTGTCTGTATGTACACAGGCGCAAAAATGTATTATGTAAATGTATTATATTTTTACAATAGACAGTGTATTTTGGGTATTGTCTATGTATTAACAGATGGAATTGAAAACAGGCGCACGGGTACACAGACAATACACGTGTTCTGTCCACAAGCAAACACCCTGTTGAATTGTCTTTTAGCAAATCACTGACTCCTTGCTAGCTGCTAGATTTCTGAGACAGGGAAACTTGCCGAGGACTTCAAATGTGAGCTATTATGTTAACATTTTAACATAAGCTACTAGAGCCAGAGCTTGTAAGAAGTATTGAAAAGCTCACAAAGAGAGAGAGGCACAGAGAGAGGGGGAGTTTTTTGATTATTATTATAAGAATAATGTAATGTGGGGGTTTTGGAACCAACAGAACAACCAATTGTTCTCAATATTTTGTTTATTTATTGGCCACAAAGACAAAGAGAGGACCACTGAATGTTCAGTGTTGTTTGTATATATTTGTGTGTGTGTGTATGTGTGTGTGTGTGTGTGTGTGTGTGTGTGTGTGTGGGTGTCTGTGTGTGTGTGTGTGTGTGTGTGTGTGTGGGGGGGGGTGAATGCAGCTATTAGCTAATACTTGCATAATCATTAATTACTTGCATTTATTTGCATTGGAGTATGCTAAAAAAAACATAAAACAACTCCCAACAGTGTGACAAGTTAAAATGGATAACGGACTAAAAATTGCAGGGAATGTCCATTAAGGAGGATACCCCACCCAACATGTCAGTCGTGTTGCTCATTAGAGAAATTTAATGCTGCATTATGCAGGTTTTTTTTTGATCACTTGGATTAAACTCTTGGCTGTTTGGTTAGCATGCACTCTCTATGCCGGCGTTTGTACTATTTAGCTAATGTTTCACTCGATAAAGATGGTTTCCTTGAAAGAGAAGTGCTGTGGTGTGACTGAGTAAGTGAATTATTCTCTGTGTGGTTTTTGAACCCTTTAACATTAGGTTAAGTGTAGATTTGTCATTTAAATTATTTTTTAATGCACCGTAAACAGGGCACCTGCAGTGGAAATATTTCAACCTAATCTTTCATACAGATAAACTTCCATTTAACCAGTGCAGCCATCTAAACCAAAAATGCTTGCACTTCATTCACATTTTACAGGTGTAACTGGGACTAAAGCATCACAAGTCACTGTTTTGCAGAGTTTAATATCATTTCTACACTTTGCGTAGAAAGGATATATTTACTCTAAAGAATAACACGAAGCAGGCCAAAAAGATGCACGTAATGCCTGCAACACACCTTGAAAATGCAGTATAAAGCCTCTCTACATAAAGATGTTTTAGTATCTTTGTAGTTTGTTGTTGAGTCTTGGGCCTGCAGTGACCCAATGTGGACAGCAGCATCAATGAAAACAGGTCCTTTTTTATCAATTAGGGGAGTGAACAAGAGAAAAACACAGCTCAGACAAATGTGATATAAGCAGCTGCGAGTGTGTGCCCACCCTCGTTAATGGCCCTTGTTAACTGCCCTCATTATGAGCACACTCGGTTCTAATGGGCCATAATAGCACCTCCTGATCATCAACCTGATAGGTGGCCCCTTGGGCTGCCTACCCTTTGATTGGCTGGCTGGACGATGGTGTGGATACACTGATAGTCTATCAAGAGGGGAGGGAAGGGCAGGCTGGCTGTTGGCCAGTGGAAGTTATAGGACCCAGAAGAGGGAACCTTTGACTGGCGGTGGGCACTAACACCACATAGATGAAAGGGTAGTGACGCAGACTTTCTCTCTCTCTCTCTCTCTCTCTCTGTGTGTGTGTGATTGTGTGTGTGCATTTGGGTGTTTCAGTCAAGGAGGTTATTATGTTGACCCTTTTTATCCCAGGCAAGTTTAATCATATAGCATCAAACTTTGTGTAATGACCACAACTAATTTAAACAGTTTTTTGATGGACCTCGCTTTGACATGTCACAGTAGTAAAAAAAACAGGTGTAAATAATGAAATCTAGGAAAGCTGATTTCCAGTTAGCTGCTTCTGTTTCAGGGTGCTGATATTGCTCATGCTGACTCGCTGTCACACTGTCTTACTGGACTTACTGACTTACTGGGACACTTCAATTGAACAGAGTATATATATATGTATGTATAGAACACCTCTTTGGACCACGTATTGAGAGTTCCCATGAGCAGCTACAAAACGCAAGTTCATCACTTGGAATCAAGTCCAGATCTTTTATCTGCTTAATCTGTCATGACATAACGTGGGAACAGGTCACACCCTGCCACGAAATGGATTTTCAGTCAAAGTGAGGGACTATGTATAAAAAGGGCTGTAATTCCTAAACAGTTAATGGCATATTTTTGTTAAACCCCTTGAATTAAAGCTGAAAGTCTACACTTCAGTCTCATTCTGACGGCTTAATTTCAAATTCATTGTGGTGGTGTACAGAGGCAAAATTACGAAAACTGTGTCACTTTCCAAATGTACCTATTTGTATATATATATGTGAATTAGCAAATTTTATGTAACCTTTCATGCCAATTCGAAACCCTTGGGTATATTTCTATATATCGCTGACTTTATTTGAAGTTTTACTTGGATTAAATTTCTTTGAAGTCTATTTTGATTTAACTTTAACTTGACTACATATTGTTTGACTACTACTTGTACTTGAACTATTCTTATTTTTCAGATCACTGAGTATGAGTTGTTTTTCACAGTCAATAAAACATTTTCTTTTTAATAAAGAGGGTGTCACTGAGGTTTGTTGAATTCAACCTCATACATAATGTATGTTTTCAGCAAATGTGAATGTGGCAGTGTGGTGGACTTGGAAGTATATGGGCAGTTTGGTCCTTGTGCTGGAGAAGAATGCGACCCTTTTTAAACGGGAGAGGAAAAAACGATGGGATGATAAAAATATCTCTCTCCATCTTTTATTCCCCTGGGGGCCTGCCTCCCCTTCTTTCATCCGGTAGCCTGGAGAGAGAGACAGGGAGCCGGGTTGAAGAGAAAGGGGAGTGTGAGAGAGAGAGGGGAGGCAGCTAGAAAACAAAGAGGTTAAAAAAACAGAGGGAGACAAAGGACAGGTAGGGACAGTTGTGAGGTAATATAGAGAGAAGTCCTGGGGGAATGAGAGAGGGACGGATGTCACTCACATCATCACCTCCCATTTTGACAATTACTCTGTTGGGGTTAAATGAGGGATGAGAGACTGGTGCTTTCTTGCTCTCTCTCTCTCTTTACCCTACCCCTCTCACATTTCCTCTCATCTCAGCTGTTGTGCCCCTATATAACCTCTGACACAGACCCTCTCTTTGTCATAGTTATCGTGGGCGGTCTGGCAGCAGCAGGTGTTTGCATGTCAGCGTGATACCGAGTTGAAGATATTTGAAGTTTCTTTGCTGTGTAGTAGATTTGTAGTTAGTTTTGTAAATTTTATTAGATAAGCATTTAAACATTCTGTCCAGTTGTGTGCTGACCGGAAAAACAAAACATTCAGACTCAGCAGACCAACTGCAGAGTTTTGATCTGAAATCTTATGGGATTGGTAACCTGCAGCCAGGTGAGCATGACGAACAAATCAGCTCTCCTGAAACTGGCTTTGCTGCTAGTGCTTCTGCTGGGGTATGGCACAGGTAAGATCTTTTGATGTTGTTGAGATTTAGCAGCATAGACAGAGTTGTAATGATATGATTTGATACACACGGCATGGCTGAAGTATTCCAGAAGGCTTCTTAAAGTGTAAGCAGGAAATAACCAATATTTGACAGTTTTTGTCCCAAATAATGTATCCATGCCTGTATAAACAGCGAAAACACAAGTATGAACAGTCTTATAAACAGTTGACACCTTTGTGCATGTGGAAAGGCTGATGGATTATAGTATAGTTTTTCAACAGTATAAAACATAAGATTTAAGATGCATAAGAATTTACAAAGAAACCATGGAACCATGAGCAAGAAAAAACCAATATGCTTTGTCAACTGTTACTCAAAACTTCTCCATCAGCTGGGAACACTGTGTTTAGAGCAATTAGTAGAGTATTATTTTCTGAGGAGAAATGCGCTCTGCATGTATTTCAGAATATTAGTACAGAATAAAGACCAACATTGTATTCCCCATTTCGTAGTAGTTTTTCAGTTAGTTAATTAGAATCACTTTTAGTACATGGACAAGTATTTATTTTATTTTATTTTATTTTTTGGATCAAATCATAGGTGTGGTTCTCTAAATGCCTTTTGTAAAAAGCAAAAACACATACAAAACACAAACAAAACTCTTCTCTTCCTCTAGATGTAAAGATGGAAATCATTACCGCAAAGCAAGATATGCAGGTGGGAGAAGAGATCTTACTGTTGTGTAAATGTGAGTCACTTCTATTTCATTTGATAACTAAAGAAACATGTCTATGTGATACTTTAAAAAAAAAAAAAAAAAAAATCTCCACATTTATTTACACTCCCTCTCTTCCTCCCTTCTTCTCTCCTGTCCTAGTGGGAAAAGAGGGAGATATAACATGGCAGAAGGATGGGGAGGACATTGATGATGAAGAAATCGTGGTACGGTTGGATGAAACCTCCTCTAAATTGGTCATTAAGAAGGCTACGATGCAGGATGCAGGCAGATATACCTGTCTGTGTGTCTATGACAACACACAAGAAGAAAAATTTGAAATAGCGATGTATGTTCATGGTATGTGACAACTGGCTGCACACACACAAACATACTTAAATGGTCAGTCATGTTGCTGAACCTGTATAGGGAGATTTTCTATATAGGTAATGTTGAGCATATGAGCACTAATCTTCTTCTGTTTTGTCAGAGGACCCATCATTTGAAAGCAGAAAAACCTACTATGAGTTTCTGGAGGGCGCAAACGGGATGGTGCCATGCCTGGTGACTGGCAAGCCAGCAGTTGATGTTCACTGGCTTAGAGACAAGAAAGAAATTCCCTCTACTGGTAGGATCAGCACCCAGGGCCCTATGGGGCTTCCCTGCAGTATGAAGGTTATTCTATGGTTACAAAAAGCTTTCCTCATTTTGTAAACTTGCTCAGCTTTTGTGCTGTTTTTTGATTATTACTTACTAAAATAAGTGATGGGTAATGTCGTAATGTTCAGCAGTGTACCTCTCTGCTCCACTCAGCGCTGCTAGATGCCTGACTGAATGGCTGACTGCTGAGCTGGCTGGCTGAAAAGCTAAATGTAAATGGCAGATAATGAATGAATGCTGCTCTCGCTTTAGATCAAAAACTCTCCGCTGCCATCAGTGCAGTTTAATTTTCTGTACCAGCTCAGTTAGATCATTTAGTCTGTCAAGCATAGCTACATACACCCAGAAGAGACATTACAGGTGGAGATAAAGACACCGTTTATATAAATGTATATGTAAAGTATCAGTTCAATATGCAACTGCAGTTCTACACCAAATACTTAATTTACATACAGTAAAAGTAGATAAACCTCCCTTATACACCTGTACAGTATAATTCTAATAATTAAAAAGCAAGTTGGTTATTCTACGCTGTGTGCTTTAAAGCTGTTCTAATCAATATTTTTACAACAATGATGAGTCAAATTATTATGTTTACTTTAAAATAGGTCTTGTGAGGGTGAACCGGGTCAAACAAAGCACCAATGGTTTGCTGCTTGTTTGCCTTTGTGGTTTTTAACTCTTGATTTCAATGTACTGTCATCACAAAATATGCTTAGGTACAGAGGTGATTAGAACAGAGTCCACGTATGGTTCATGGAGAAGCTAATGTGAGAGCTAATAACAGGAGAGTTAAAAAATGGACTTCCCTTTTATGTGGTGGCCTGAAGCATGACCTTAAATGAGTAATGTTGCTCCGCATCTGCTGAATTTGAAAATAGCACTTTTGCTGAAACACCTTGACGTCATGATAATATGTCATTGTTGTGTTCAGAGAGTGACATTGCCCCCAAGTGGCCCAATAAATTGATTAATGCAGGTTTTGGTATCACAAGTGAAAATTTAAGCACTTGCAAACCTTAGATAAAAACAGACCTCAGGTCACCTTTACAGTAACATAGTTTGTATTTGAGTGAGCCCTTGCTTTTTTACCCATGATAAAATGTTACTTTGACATCCTACAGATATATGCTTTAGATTTGTATATCCTGTAACTAATTTTGCTTTTCAAGCAAACTGAATGGATTGAATGTGTACAGAGTTCAGTGTTTCTTTGACTAATTGCCGTGCTGTCCTTGTGATGCAGCTGCAGTGATATCACTGAACATTGGGCTTCATCGAGAAATTGAACTTTTTCTTTTTGTTTGATGTTCTCTTTCTTTACCTCTACCCATCACTCTGTCTTTTGCTGTCTGTCTCTGCATTTCTGTGCTGCTATCTCTCACTTCAGAGGGAGAACGTGTGCGTCAGCTGACTGACAACACACTCCATATTGAAAAAGTGAAGAGAGAGGATGCTGGGACATATGTGTGTCAGGCCCAGATCAGAGGAAGGCCCATCTATCGGCAGCTCTCCGTCTCTGTTGTTGTCAATGGTGAGTAGCTTTTTCAGGTCTATTTTTAATGATGCTGAGATTGGTGGTATTGATGGTATTCTCCCTATTTAGGAACTGGTATTGTCTTTCTGTTATTGTTGTTCATATACATTTTTTATATGTGTGTTCACTTGTGACCCAAAGATCCTTTCTGGATCTGATGTGTGACTTACGTAAACCGGACCTAATTATGCCCTAAAATACAATCCCCTCCTGCAGCTCCTCCTAAAGTGCATGTGAGAGAAGAGGTGAAAAAAGTGATTGCTGGACCAGAAACCAACGTTTCCTTGCTTTGTTTGGTGGACGGTCTACCAAAACCCAATATCACCTGGTCCATGTAAGACATGATTTTATGCATTATGTTGATAATGTACAAGTTTAACAGGGACATTGTAGCTGAGCTGAACTCTCTCTACTTCTTTTACATCATGGCAAAAATCTAAACCCTTTTAAGCCTATTTACTTTTCAGTTAGCTTTTGCATTAAAGTTAATTTATCTTTTATTTCAATTTGCTAAGATGTTTTTCATAAATACTCAATTGTATATTTATTACAAAAGTTGGCTTAAGACAATCAACCATCAGCAACAAAACTGGGTCATTTTGTGTTGGTATCTGGATTAGTGCCCCTGACTCAGTGTTTGCTATGTAGCTTTAGCAACTTCTCTGTGTGCCAGTGCATGGAACAGAACGTATGTGTGCAAAGCTGAAATTTCCTTATCAGCTTTGTTAATGTTCAGTTATATCACTCGTCTGCGCCTCCAACCTTTTCTCTGTCTCGTTCCTCTGGCCTCTTTCTGCTATCCCACTTCATGAAGTTGCGCCAGTAAGTATCTGGCATGAATAAAGAATCATTACAACATCATGCAGTGTGTATTTTCCTCTGCGTTTCCTACTCCCAGGCCGGTGACATTTGACCCCTCACGTCATCTGTTCAACGCGGACCGCAGCCATTTGACTATACGGTCTGTTGCCAGAGCTGACGGTGGGGTGTACATTTGCAAAGGCACCAACAAGATAGATGAGGACAGTGCTACCCTCACGCTTCATGTCTTTGGTTGGTTCAGTTCTGTACCACTTTGACTTGTTACTTTATCCTGTTGTACTCTGGTGACCCTTGTAAATGTGAATATTTCTATACATTTTAATGTCATGATAATTGACATGTTTCATTTCAGAGGCCCCAGAGGTGTTTGTGTCAGCAGAGCAGTTGAGTGTGTCTTCGGGTGAGCGTGTGTCTGTGTCCTGTAACGTCTCTGGCAATCCTCAGCCTGAGCTGTACTGGCTCAACAAGGACAGTGGACACACACTGGTAAGGGTGTATGGACATGACTACACAAATTCACCTTCATGCAGCAAAACTGACACTGTAAATGCAAAAGGATGCCCCCCTTTGCCAGTCATAGTTAATATGATTATGGCTATTATCCACTGCTCAATTCCTTATAAATGTGACTGCTAAATTGACTGTACGTTGATCCTGACAGCACTTAATGTGTGCGTTTACAGCAAAACTTATTCCATTAAATATTTACAGTAATGATGCTGCTTTTGGAATGTGGCCAGATCTCTAGATGTGGAACCTAATGTTGTGATAATCTGTATGTGTCATATTTCTAATATGTAATTGTCCTTTTTTTCTTCGGCCTCCATTAGGACTCTGCTCCTGGTCGCGTCCACGTGGTGGATGGTGTGTTGGTGATAGATTCGATAGCGCCCTCTGATGGTGGTGTGTATTCTTGCATGGCTGTCAGCACCTCTGGAAATGCATCGAGAGATGTCGCAATACACAGTAAGAGTTCATGTCTAGCTTTGTATTTCAGAAAAAAATAAAGTCAAACAGCTGTAACCATGTTTCACACAGATGGCCTTAGTTATAAATGGGACTCTGACATGCATTTATGCTCCTATGCCATTTCCTAACATTTGTTTTTCCTTCCTCAATCCTCAATCCTCCTCCCTGCCTCCTGACACACAGCCCAGCCCGGTCGACCTCGCTACCTGTCAGTCTCACCTGGACCGACCTCAGTCCGCTTCTCCCTTAAAACCCCACCCATCAGTGGAGGAACGCCAATCACAAGTTTTGTCCTGCAGTGGAGGCAGAGTGCAGCAGAACAGTGGAAGGAGGTCACAGTACCAGCTTCAGGTAGAACATCTGCTTTTTCATAGAGGGTTTCAAGTTGTGTGTCATGATTCTCTCTAAAGAAAAAAAGTTGTTGAATCGCTATACCTTAAACTGCTTATACCTTAAACTGTATACTCCCTTTATATAACACATATGTAAAACCATTTAATTTTGTTCATAAGCTGATGTGTCTTTGTTTGTGTGTGTGTGTGTGTGTGTGTGTGTGTGTGTGTGTGTGTGTGTGTGTGTGTGTGTGTGTGTGTGTGTGTGTGTGTATGTGTGTTTGTGTTTGCTTTTGTAGATCCTCTAGCTATCACTGCCCTCAAGTCGTACACTGTGTACACGGTGCATTTGGCTGCCTTGAACGCAGTAGGATTGGGACAGTTCTCCGACACAATCAGTGTTTGCACCCAGGGAATACGTACGTACTACACTTACTTCCAACCCATTAGCAACAAACATTGACAACACACACCAAATTCGCATTTCATTCAGTATGTGTGGTGCATTAACTAGATATACAGTATGTGTGTGCGTGTACATATTTGCACATTTATACATTTGCTTGAATGTATAGATGATGTGCATTTCTTGAGTAGAGTGTGAACGCTAGTGTGTATGTGGTATATATGTCTCCTCATCTGCTTTTCCTTTTCATCTGCTATCATGAATTTTTCTTTTTCCTCTCTCATGCAACCATCATCATAACCTCTCCATGACATCATCATCTGCTGCCTGATGTTCCCTCATGCTGCTGATGACACCATGTAATCTCCTGTCATTCATCCTCAGGAGGTAAAGCGCTCACAGTGGTCCACCAAACTATGAAATAATAAACTGACAGTACTCAGTCAAACTGTATGTAGCCTACATAAATAAGTATAACTAAATCCAATGAGTAGGTGTTAATTATTAATCATTACTGTTAAATATAAATCCGTGGTCATCAGTTGCTCATCAGTTCTTTCCCCTCTCTCGCCTCTTGCCTGTAGGTGAACCAGACAGTCCAGCGTTGTCGTCTGATGAAATGAAAGTTGAGGGCAACTCCTTTTCCATCCCTCTTAAACAGACTGATGACGGTGGATCGCCTCTGCTGCACTTTAAAATACGATACCGAGAGGTAAGAGACTCTTTCAATCTCTTTCTCCTCTTTGGTCCTTTTGTTTCCTGACTTTCTTCCTTCCTCTCCTCTGCTCTCTTTAACCAGGATACGAAAGGGGCTGACTGGAAAGAGATGCAGCTGTCATCCGATGCTGACTCTGTCTCCCTTAAAGACCTGTCTTTCGGGTCAGACTATCTACTGGAAGTCACAGCAGTCAATGTTAACGGTTCCTCTATCCCTGCCACGTTCAACTTCACCATTGCAGAGCAGCCTCGTATGTGGCCTCCTACTTCTTACACCACACACATTAGCATGTTACCCAGAAAATGTGGCTCAGCACTTCCAGTTTACCATAATCAATGAGATTGTTGATACAAATAGTTGTGAGATTAATTACACATCAGCGATGTGTTAGCCATATGTTCATCTAGACTTTGTCATCTCTCGTCGCAGAGAGCAGCCGCAGCATGACCAAGGGCAGTGTGATTGGCATCGTCATGGTGATCTTCCTGGTGGTGTTCCTGGTGGTAGATGTCACCTGCTGCTACAGAAATCGCTGTGGCCTTCTCATGTCCATTGCTGTGAAACTCTTTGGCCAGAAAGTTCCAGGCCTCAAAATGCTCGAAGAAGGAGCGGGAACCACTAATGGGTAAGTCGGTGTGAATGTGAAGAGGAGCATTTTGGAAAAGTCTTTCAGGGAATGTGTGTTTAATCCATGTCTATTTGCACAAAATACTGTGTACGTCAGCAAATTATCATCATTGTAACTCAAACCTTTGTGTGTGTCCTGGCTGCAGAGAAATGAAGCTGAATGGTATGTCCACTCCAAGAGGCAGTATGCAACCGGCAGGGGTTCAGACACTCACCAAGGAGTTTACAGAGGTCACCTGCGACAAAGCCCCCCTCACCAAACACGAGTATGTTAATTCACTCTCACACAGTACACAGTAAGCCTACATGGATATACAGTAGAATGGAAATGAATAATTTGTGGAGACTGAGAATGACCATTTTAACCCCTTCATTGGAGTACCTGCTGTAAGCTGCTTCTTTTCACTCTCTTATCCAAACCGGCTCTCTCCATTTTCAGTCACAGGAATGAGCAGAAACCAAATTGTACGTACTCATAAATAATAGGAGCCTAAAAAAATGACTAAAACCAAAACATTTCATAAAACAAAGAAAAATGCATAATAGAACAGAAAAAAGCCTCACTGAAATTACATACAAAAACTTAAATTGTTCTCACCTAATTAAAGGTAACTTTTCTCAACATGCATACGACCCAGAACTAAAATATGTATAGTATAGTACATTAGTTGCAGTTTTATTAGTTGTATATTTGATGTGTCTTTGCATCATGAGTAGTAGTAGTCATTTTTGTAGTATAGTGATTAATTTGGTAAAAGAGACTATAGGCTTGTTTTACAATCATTTAAAAAAAGCTTGACACCTGTTTATGTTGCTGAAAAACACTCAAATAAAGATCAGAATGACCATCCTCCAACCTTAACATGCAGCCACAGCCTCTCTGACTGTAATTTGTTGTGAAAGTTACTGAAGACTTTCATGGAATCTTACATTTATTTGCGAGCAAAATATCACCATGAACATCTGCTACATGTGTTTGTAAGACAGTCTTACTCTGGCAACATCGGTGCTTGACCTGTGGAACATATAAAACTCTGTCTTATTGCATTTATGTTCTTTTAGACAGTAACATGGAGATCAATTTTTTCATTTCCCTTTCCATACAGTAGTATAAATTTTTATCCCAAAATCTCTAAATTCTTTCTTTCTCACAGGAAAACACAACCAGATAGAGACCTGCCCACTGCCAATGCATGAGGCCAGAAATTGGTGAAACAAGAATCATGAGAGTAAAAAATGTGGAAATCTACTATATAGACAACAACGGAAGCCATCAAACAATCACCCAGTCATAACCACTGACTCAGAACACTCAGCCATCTCTACATCTGATACAGCTAGGGTTTCAGGAGGTAGAGCGGGTCGTCCACTAACCAGAAGGTCGGTGCTTCCATGGCCAGCTCCTCCACTCCGCATGGTGAAGTCTCCTTGAGCAAAAAACCGAAATGTATGAATGTGTGTGCGACTCTTGAATGTGGCATGTAGTGTAAAGCGCTCTGATTGGTCAATAAGACTATACTGACACACTGTAGGAAACGGACTGGTTTCTTCAAAGTGTGTTAAAACTGGTCTTTCTCAAACCTTTTGTGCTTGGGGAGTGAGACACCAGTAGGTCTGTGTTCGGCCTCTCCTGACAGCACTGTCCTCTCCTCGGGCTGAAATCCTCCCAGCTGACATGGACCACAGGCAGCAGGTGGTGCCATTTTGAAGTTTTGTCTGCTCTGATTTAGATTAAAGCTAATTAAAGTTCAAGCTAAACTTGAGAGACAAAATCTCCTTTACAGGGTAATCTTGATGTCTGTATTTTACAGGATAAAAGTTGTTGTTACTATTTAATTTTAAACTTGCTAAATATTTTAAAAGATACACTACATGTATAATTACGGGATTTTGAATGTTTTTACACAGACACAAGGTCCTATTTTACTTTTATTCTTTCTTTAACCATACAATCATTGTCCAGTGTGAAGCAGTTTTTTTTTTAGAATGCAAAATGTGTTTGTGTTAGTGATGTTATTTGAAATCTCTTTACTGGTATTAACATTTTATAAATACTGCATTAGGCTCCTCTTCTGATAGTTATGTAAGGCTAAACATTTATTTTTTTTAGACTGAATAACACTGTATCCTGATATTGACCAGTATTATGGACCACTGGAAGTGCGCTTCAGCTGAAACTAAACTTAACTAACCTTAATGTAATTATTATGCACTGATATTTGTTATTTTTAAGGCATACATGAGAGATATTCATGATGAGAGGCTTTGAATTTGAAGCCATATTTGTAGTCAGCTTTGCTGTTGAGTACTTTTTTGTGAAATAATTTTTTTCATGGTCAGCAACTAGCACTGGCCACTTAGGGGACCTGTAATTAAAAGCAACTTTTATTATGAGAACCTTCTTTTAAAGTACCTGTAATAATAAGCAAATATATACCAAACAAATTGGATTGATATTAAAGTCATTTTATATGTATATATTTTATGTGTCATATTATTATTCACAGTAATCAAATATGTTGCAGCTTTTTTGTTTAGGAGATTCTTTGACATAAAAGGTATGCATATTTGCAAATTACCCGACTATATCAATGAAGTGTTTTGACATTCTTGTAATATTGTATTGAACACTGTATATGGTTGTACATACACTTGCTCTTACATCTTTGTGTTTCATAAAACATGGACTGTAATGGAATGCTTCATGTCTTTTGTGCTAACCCAGTATTTTTTTAATTTTATTTTAGCAGCATTCCCTACACATACAGTAAAATCATGATGACAAAAAATGTCTTTGTCTTTAATGGTTGTACTAATTCTCAAAACTAGAAGTATCTGTAGTATCTATTCAGAGAGCCAAGAGGAGATTATTAAAAAAGACTGAATTTATTCTGAAGCTGACTAAACCAGGACTGCGTAGGGCTCAAACAGGTGGTTTGTTTTTTGTTTGGGCAGGCTGGAAAGACTGGATTTATCCTTTACTTGACTGAGAGAAACAGAAACTAAATTTTTTCTCTTCCAATCAAAAATTTTGCTGAGGCTTTCCTCAAACTGTTCTGTAGGTCTGTTCCCAAACTTTTTACCCCTTCAAACTAATTTTACATTTGAACTTCTTTCCAAAGATGCAGGATTTATGATCACAACTACTGTGATCGTCTGTGCTTTCTTAGGAGTGTAGATACATGTCACAATCTGTCCCTCTGTTCCACTCAGCCCATGTCTCCCACCTCTTTTCATCTCCCCAGACCTGCCCCCCTCTACTCACTCACCTGATTTCCTCAAACTTCTCTCCCGGTTCCGATTCACCCATCTCCCCCACCCATCCACACACCTGTTTCCACTTCTCTGCCACACACTCACCTTGTCTCTCAGGTCTCTTCCCCGATCAGACTTTCACTATTTATACCAAGCCTTTGTCCCCAGTCTTGTCAGCTTGGCTGCTTTTGTTCTTGTTTTTTGTTTCAGTGTATTTTGTACTGAACACTGAAAAGCAACACCATATAAGGCAACACTTAAGTACAAGCAGGAGTTGTACTTTACTTGAGTATTTCCATTTTATGCTACCTTATACTTCTACTTCACTACAATTCAGAGGGAAATATTGTACTTTTTACTACACTGCAATAGTTTCTATTACTTTGCTGATTAAAATCTTTATATAATCATGTTATAAAATATGAACAGTTGTTACAGATTAAACAACCCAACAGTAAATAAATTAAAAAATTAAAATGAATTAAAATTAGCTGCACCTCAACCATCTACAGTATTAAAATGCTGCTTCCATATAATGCATTAGTATTAATATCCAGTACCACTTTCTTCTGGAAAAGAGCTTCAGGAACAAAATCCATTTCTAAACACCTTATTAGCATTTACAACTGCAGGCTTATTATTGCATAATGATTTATTGATTTATACACAGAGTTTGACTAGCTGTTAATCTGCATGCAGAACTTAAAATTGTGCAAATGCAGAGAAAACAACAGACTAAGTGTTGATTTTTAAGTTAAGACGTTCCCCATTCTCTTATTTGACAGTCTCTCCTATATCACTGTGACCTGTTCAAATAAAATGTTTTGGTAATAGTGTGTGTTTCTATTTAGTAATAATTCAGTTATAAATGTTGGTAAACCATTAATAAGTACTTACAGTTTCAAGATTTTTCAAAATTCATGAGGTTTGCAGTTATAAATGTTAGTATGACATTAATAAAGTGTTTCTGAATTTCTAATGAGCAATTAGCAAAAGTTATAAATGTTAGTAATTCATTAATAAAGGGTTCTGCAATCCATCCAAATATAAGCTGTTTATAAATGGATTTAGTTCCAGATGTCCTGCAGTCCTTTTCCTGAGGATAACTGGTGAAACACTCCATCTGAGAGGTGTCCGTAATGAGTTCGAGCTCGCTTGAAACACAAGCAAAGTGTCGTGCTGGGGGAGGATTTCCTACAATCTTGAAGCCCAAAAGTTGTTCTTATTAAATGCTTATAACTGATCTATAAAGCATTAGTAAATTATGAATTCACTATTAATAAATTCATTAATTAAAGCTTAAAAGCCTTTAAGAAATGGTGCCTTACCAGTAAGTGGTTTCAACGGTCCTATAATATGATAACAATATTCTCTCACAGGGGCCTTGCATAAAAGGGAGGGTTAATTATTGCTAATTTAGCAGTAGGCCCACATATTACTTCTGTACGTTTAGTTATGCAAGATTTTGAAGGCAGCACTTTTGCCTTTTTAAATTGTGTTTCTTCTTCTTTTACCAAAGTAAAGGATCTGAAAACTTCCTTCACCACAGAGTAAATTACACTGGATTACACTGTAACGGTACATCCACGAGGACATGCAAACATGAGAAACACGCTCACACACACACACACACACACACACACACACACACACACACACACACACACACACACACACACACACACACACACACACACACACACACACACACACACACACAACAGAAGAAATATTCATTTGATTATAGAGCTAAGTCATGCATAGCAGTCTCCACAAAGCAGCCCTTTGCGAAACTACAGCAGACACGATATCTTACAACGACAGTGGCAGGGCTGGTAGCAGCTCTATGTGCCTCGGTGCTGTGATACTTTCTGCGTACGCCCCCTGCCTGATACGTTCCTGCTGACCACAAGCACATGACCAGGCGTGTTTACACCTGCAGTCGGGCACACTGAGCCAAGCCCTGACTGTGCCACAGACAGGGAAGCCCGTCGTCTGTGAGTGAGATAAGAAGCAGCGTCGTCGTGAGAGGTTATTGTTAAGCGGACAGCTCAGTGTGAGTTGGTAAGTTAGCTTTATTATCAAGTCTGTGGTTTTCCTTCAATCTGTGATGTGAGAACGCCAGCGTCTCTTCCGTAGCAGTAGCTGCTAGGTTAGCATGCTAATGTAACTGTTATCTCAGATTAGCTCGCTGCAGCAGCATCACCACCCGAGCGTATTAAACGTAGATATTAAATGATAACACCAGCTACAAAAGACATGACGCTAAGCGTTTTACTTAGCTAACTTTGCAAGGTGTGTTTGACTTTAATGTCATCTTGTTATAGCGTCGTTTACGTTGAAAAATTACTGTAGAGTTAGCTGCTTCGTATCAGTTTTAGTTGGTGGTTGTGTTAATGACTAAAGGAGTGGCATGGAAAGGTACCTGAAGCGTAGAAAGCTGGAGTGACAGTTTGAAAGAAAAATTCAGTTTATCTATATAGACTACGATAGCTTTTGGTTGAAGACAGTAATGTCTTCTCAGTGTTTGCTTTAGTGAGGCTGTCAGAGGTCAGTCTCAGCTGTAATGTAACCCGCCATCACCTGGCTGTGTGCTGTCATTCTTGGTGTCTCATGTTTGTCAACCTTATGCTCAGAAAGCGCCTGTGCTTTGACGATTCAAGCACATCAGTTATTTTAGATAGATATAAACATCTCCTGTGTGGCATCATTTGCTCCTGTCATGGGAAGATTCGCAGTTTAAGAGAGAAAAATACTGTTGGCTGCTTTATTTTAAGTGCATACAAATATCTGTTGACTGCTACCCCCGAATACAGACACAATTCAGAAAATATTTTCAGTGAAAATAAGAACAGGGCAGTCTGTGGACCGCTACACTAAAATTCACTGTATATCTGCATATCATACTTTGCTCTTTAGCTCCAGGCAGTCCCTGCCCACCTGTACCCAAGGAGGGAAGCTCGATCCTCAACCTCAGGCTCCAAGAAGCCAGCCCTTTTGCTGTCCACCATGGATGAGACAGATGTGGAACGTGAGCTCTTATCTTATCTTATCTTCCAATTTGTTTTATGTCTGCGTCTATTGAGGTACAGTATTTCATTTGCTTTGTTTGGCACAGTACTGAATGCTAAGCAATGCTTAATTTTCTCATATTTGTTTAAGTAGTCAGTAGTTTTACTGCGCAGGTCTCACCAACTTTGTCTAGCCATTTGTATTAACTGCATTTCTCTCTACTTTCTACTCTTTAGTCTTCCTCATCAGATATGTCTCTGTTTTGTTGTGTTTTCCCTCTAGAGGTGACCCTGGCTCTACTAGATGCAGCCAATGATAAAGACTCAGAAGTCCAGGAGCAGGTCAGAAAGTCTATGTTAACCCTGGGAAAACAGCACCCAGACCGAGTGTTAGCCATGTGTCAGGACTACCTCCTGAAACACCCAAAGGTAAAACCCCAGAACACACCTCCGTTATGGTAAACACAAGTCAGAGCTATCTATTAAAACACACCAGGGTAACCAGATACTGCTGCTCTTATCAGTATTCCCACTGCACTTTACCAAGTAGATAGCAAATTGCTCTTGAAACACTTGTCTGAAGAAAAAATAAAAGAAAAAAAAAGCCAGATAAGCTTGGCCATATGTGCATTTTTGTTCAGCCATTTATCCTGTTTCAAAAGTAACACAAAAAACACCTTGCAGTTACATTTAGTGATTAATTGCTGTGCTAATACTTTACACATTCAGAGTGGAAGCTGCAGGGGAACTCCGCCATGCTTTTGATTTCTGATAAAGGGCAAACATTGTCTCTTTAGACCATTCTACATTAAGCAGGATTTCAGCGAATTAAGAAGTGGCACATACATGTTGGAAACTTCTGTGGCTTTATGAAAGATTGGTCTTAACTCCATTAACCCTAGCAAACAGTCTGCTGCTAATCTGTTAAACCCGGTCACACTTAAAAGGCCTAAGTCAAGACGTTCCCTCTAGAGGTTTCACACCTGTACAAGATGTAACCATCGCAATAAGTAGTTGTATGTGTTAATTTTTCAGCTCTGTTGATGAAGTTCATTTGACCTTTTTACGTGTTGCACAATTTCTCCTCAGAAGTTTCACCATAGAGCTCTGAATCAGCTTGTGACTATATATGATGATGCAACAGCTAATCGTACTGTTATAGCCCTCGGACATGTGATTATCAGATGGTGGCATCATTCTATTTAGGAAATGTTTCAGCAAACATCAGTGACATAGTACATAGGATTTCCTTTTTTATTGAGATGGTGTTTAATGTACTGACTCATATTTTACCTTGTATATGCCTGTGTGAAAGCTAAATGCAAAAATTTTACATGGTATGTACAGTAGATTTTATGCTTTTTAATGGTGAGAATATGCCATCTAATTAATTAGTATTCCATTTTGTTTTTATTTTGTATTTTAAATGGGCTCTTTATATATTTGTTACTCCTGTTTTTCTTGTCATCTCTTTTCTCTGTTTTCTCCTTCTTCTGCTCCTCTAGCTGGTAGTGAGCCACAGAGTTGTGATTCTTCAGACTATTGAGCTGATTGCAGGCTGCAGGATAGAAGAGATCACTTCCCCCAGAATAAAAAGCATCATCTCTCTGGCCTCAGATGAGATGACACGATCAAAGGTAAATATGTCATTTCATTATTTATTTTTTGTTTCTTTCAGAGGACAGATCATACATGATATTCCTTACTATTTTCTCAGGAGGTCATCCCTGATTGGCAGCAAGCAGCCAGTAATATCCTGGTTGCTGTGGGTAACAAGCATATAAATGATATCATGGAGGAGATACTAAGCAAGTTTCAGCCAGGGGTCTTACCTCACTTCTTCGTGGTCCAAACACTAGCCAACCTCTCTGATTCCAATGGTAAGAAAATTCTTGCACGCACAACCACAAAGGAAGGAATTATCCTGGTTAAGGCCATTAGAAAGACCACACAAACACAGACACACACACACACACACAAAAAAAGAAATCAAAACTTTGGCTCACAAGGCAGGTATTCAGAGGTTGATGGAAAAGACATGAACCTGTTAAACCTGTCCAAAAACTGCATTTGCTTTTTGTTCAGGAGCGTTCTCGTGTGGTTTGTAAAAGACGTTAATTTAGTGTCAGAGTAGCCCCTTTGCACTAATGTAAACACTCAAACCTATTCCTAAACCACTGCAACTGAATAAATGCCTTTTAAGAGGGCGTGAACAGTTTGTTAGTCATATCCACACAGATAGTGTTGGTTAGCAAGCAAACAAGCCGCCACTGTGATTTAAAAATGTTTTGCACTGTTTCAGCCACATTATGCTGGTGTACAATCCCTTTAACGTGTGGCTGATGACACCTAAATTTAAACTTGAGTCTTTGTTTCATGCTGTAGATGAAGGGGTGTTGTCTAAAGCTTCCTGCTGCAACAGTTCAGACTGAAACTGACGAAAAGCTAAGAGCTAATAAGCTGTCAAACGCATCTACAGTGGGCTTGCTTTAGAAATTTTAACACAGGTCTACTTTATACTAAATGTGCTTTTTTCATCTCTATTGTGTATCAAAATATAGATATTGAATTGCAATTCAATATGAGCAGATTCTACATTAATAAATAACATTAATTGGCTCGGCTCTGGATCAGAGGCTAAAAAAATCTCCAATGGCAGACTTGTCATTCTGTGTTGTCAGTCTCTGAGTAGCTGTCCTTTGTGGCCACAGTATCTGCTTTTGATTGTGGATTGCTGGTGCATAGTGTAAATTTTGGAGGAAGTACAAACTAAAGCCAGTTTTTGTAGCTGTAAATTATTGGCCACCACAGAGATACATTGAAATTATTTTTGTTATGATACATAATGTGATTAAACATGTTGTTTGATAAAATATTGATTTTATGTTTCTGATGTGCCAATATAGTTTTCACTGGGGACTACTAAAATCTTCAACCATGCTTTCCTTTTAACTTTTGTACATTCTCCCTTACTTACAGAGGAAGTGGTAAGTAATAACGTGCCATTAATGCTGTACTTTTCTTCATGTTCTCTAGTTTATGGCATGGTACCTTTCCTGAATGCTATTCTGGGCACCATGTTGCCCATGCTGAGCATTGCCAAACAGGACAACATGAAGTGGGTCTTCTCTTCCGGTAAGAACCTCCTGACATGCTTTTTTTTTTTTTTTTAATTTGTCACAATTGTTTAAGTATCTCAACCACTCCTCTCTTGAAATCAGAGAAATTGTGAAACACTACCTCTGGGTATTCAGCTCCAAAAAGATGAAACTTTCAAAGTGTGCTATTCACCCCTGAGATTTTCTCACAGTTTTGTCATCAAAGTGTTTTCCGTTCTCTCTAATTTCCGGTCTCCCACTGTTTTGTTTCCCTTCATCCAGCCCTGTGTCATTTCAGCGACAGTATCTTGGAGTACCTGGCCAACCTGGACAAGGCTCCAGATCCCACAGTTAGGAAAGACACATTCTCCAGTGAAATCTATGCTGCTTTTGACATCCTCTTCAATAATTGGTTACAAAGCAGGGAGTCTAAGGTAAGGTCACAGAGGTCAGTTTTGGGGGTTGAGCAACATGTTTGTCTGTTAGAGCCTGTTAGATCCTGTATATTTTCTATGGGATCTTAATAGCGCAGCAACCACACAATTTACTGTTGAGTCTATACTTAGCCGTGTTAACGATTTAACCACTATGCCTTCGTACTGCATTACAGTATGAAGGGAACCTATTAGAGTTAACAGTGGTTCACTGGAATGACATTCACAACGTGGTGCGAAAGGGCACTGAATATGCAAACTAAGAGTTCAGTGAAAACAAACAAGCTATGGAAAACAAATGATGGATATTCATTCTTTTTGTTGTTGTTGTTGTTCTATAGTCTGTTCTGCCTGGTGAAAAGTAAATTATAGATCTGTGATGACAAGGCAACCAAATGAATTGGTATTTTAAGTAATGAGTGATGTCACATGATTCTTATTTTTTTATTTATTTTTTTTAAATGAGTGGTGTTGCACTTTTTATTTCCTCCCTATGTACATACTGTACATCTAGTTGATGTTATTAGTTTGTGAATCTGTGTCACTTAATCTTTCTCATGTCTGTTGCCTGAGATCCTATCTTTCTGTATGTTTGGGTTCTAGTTGAGGCTAACAGTGTCCGAGGCAGTAGGCTCTATGTGCCATCTGATGGCCAGTGATAAACTGGAGGAGCAAATTCCCAAACTCATTCCTGCCATCCTGTCCCTGTACAAGAAAAACAATGAGCACTACGTCATTAGCAAGGTATGTATGGAATCCATCATGAGTGAGATAGACGGTTGATTTTGGATTCTGTAACATGAATCGTAGAGCATCACTATCCAACTTCAAACTGCCTCCTGGCTTTTAGTTGGTGTACATATGTTGTTTTGACTTCATACTATAAACTGTCTAATGCTGTTACATCTGTCCTCTGGTGCAAGATTGCAAACCACGTTTGGTTAAATTAACCACCCCAGATCTACCCATGTTGGCATGATTTCTGTTATAATATGTTCTTTTTTTTTTCTCTTCTGCCTTCACACAGAGTCTGTGCCAAGTCCTTGATGCTTCGATCAACATGGGCAGCAGGGTGCTGGAGACACAACTTGATAGTCTACTCTTTGCACTGCATCAACAGGTATACATGAGTAAAATTAATACTGCAGCTTTCACCTCGAGTGAACCAGGTGACACAGATGCTCATGAAAGGTGGAACTAGGCAGAAAACATGCTTGTAGCGATTGCACTCCCCCCTATATGCATATACTAGATATACATCCAAACCAAATCTTGTTGACCTGACTTTTTAGCATTATTTTACAGAGCTATGGAATTTTTAAGACGCAGTGTGCATCATTTTAAAAAATTGTTAATAAACTGGTAAATAAAAGGAAAATGAACTAACTTTCAGATGGGTACCTACAGTATAATTTTTTCTGTTTGAAGGTGAAATGTTCAGTCACCAGTTCAGTCATACACATGTTGATCGGGAACACTCCACACCATTTTGGACTTTTGAAGTTTGTTATCAAATAAGAAATGCCGTACTGTGACGAAAAATAGAACAGGGCATGCCGAGTAACAGAGCTTTAGCAAACCGCAAGCATAAAGGACTTGTTAACGCCACTACATGATATTAGCTGTGCCTGGATCTGTCTGGTCTGACTACTGTTAGTTGCCTGTTCCCACCAGTCTGCGCAGCACTTTCTGTCACAAGACTAGTTTGCTCCCATACAAACTGTATTCCATTCCTTGTGTCTCAGTATTCCTATTTAGTGACAGAACAGTTCACCATATTGAAACCACAATTCTGTAGCTAAATAGGGGGGAGGCTCGATTATTCCTTTTGGTTTTACCTTCACCTTATGCTACTTTCTTTTAGATGTGTGAATCGACTGTCAGAGAGTCGTTGTAGTCAGATGTTTTCATGACCTTGTGAGTCAGCTGATACTGGGCCTGATGCCTTGACGGTTGCAACATTTTACCACAGTGACTCTGCCAGTTATATGTGTGTATCATCTGGATGGCCTGGTGGAGACAGAGAGTATTTCACCAGAAAGTTACAGCACCAGTGCCTTTTACAACAGTTACAGTTATCATTCCTATTGTAGTCTTACACAACACTTTATAACTTCATTTGTGAAAACTAAACTGTACATGTGCGTAACTGAAGTTGACGGAAGTTTATTAAGTCCAAGTAAAGTGCTGAAAAACACTAGTTGTAAATAGGAGACTGTGGTAGTACTTTAAACTTCTCATGTGTGACCTGGTTCTATAAAAAGAGCATGTTGGAAATGCCCCTCTTGGACAAACAAATAAAAGTCACTACAAACTATCATTACAGTTTATGCTATTATTTTCCTCATTATTATATACTACATGGATAATTATCTAGTTGAATTTGAATAAAGTTATTCTATGTCATTATTTTTCCATGTAACTAAAATGTCAGTGCTCACCAGAATTCATATCATGGCATATATCCGTGTTTGACAGTGCACAAGTTGACACGACTGTCAGAGAGCAGTGTAACATTTCCTTTGTCTCCCCCAGGTGTCTGCCCCCGTTGATTACCATAACCCTCCGACTGTCAAGAACCACAATGAGGTCCTGCGCTGCTTCAGTTTGCTAGGTACTAAAGCTCCTTAGTTGGTGGTTGTGTTTGTATCTTACGACTGATCATTGACTGTTGTTGACACTATGTTACACTGTGCTAATTTCTTAGACAGTAATATTAGAAGATATATATGGTGACCAAGTTAAATGTATGGTAACAGCTGAATGTTGTCCAACAGCACCAGGCTTTTCTATCCGTTTTAGTTCTGTGGAGTCACAAGAACAGTAATGAGATCATCTATTAGTATGCCAGACTTGGTGTCCACCACAAGATAATCATATTAACTGTGACAGTCAGTCTACTTCTCTCTCCTTCTCTCTTGTCTTGTTTATCTTTCCTGTGTTTTGTCCTTGTTTTTGTATTAGGTACAATTTCTTTTTTTTTAATACTTGCACTCCTCTTCCTCTAGCGAACTCCTTCCCAGACCGGCTGGTATTGTTTGTACTTCAGAAGTTGGAGAACAGTAATGAGCGGAGCAGGATGGGCTCCCTGGCTGTCCTTCGCCACCTCATCAACTCTACCAGTGAGGAAAGCAAGACATACACACTCCCCACATGAACTTATCTCTTACTCCACACACATTAGAAGAACAGTTAAAGTAATTACTCATTCACTGAGCCCTGAATTATAGTATTATTAGTTTATATTTGAACACAGTCATGCAGACTACTTATATCTCCTTTACTAGTCTGTTCAGCTTATGTTATCTGGTTATTTGTGGTTGTGTCTTGAAGTGTTCATGTGTGTGTTGCAGCTTCTACAATGGAGAGTAAGAAGCTGCTGATTCTGGCCAGCATCAGACAACCAATGGCTGACCATAGCAACAAGGTAACACACATGTACATACACAGAGAGCATCAGGTTTTTCTTTTAGTCTCTATGTAACTATTCTGCTAAATTAAGATTGTTCGGTTTTACTGAAGAGGTTTGTTGCTCAGATAACCATAACATTGTTATGGCTTACTTCTCTGTTTCCCAGGTGAAGAAGCGTGTGGTCCAGGTGATCAGTGCAATGGCTCATCATGGTTATCTGGAGTTAGAGGGAGGGGAGTTACTGGTGCGATTCATAGTTCAACACTGTGCCTTACCTGACACAAACCAGGTGACTTCTGTGTGTTTAGTTCTCAAGTTTTCCTAAGATGGAAATTTGATTTGTGTGGAAGTTGTTAATGATTACTATTTCATTAATTTGCTCTATGTAAATTCTTGCATGGGTGGCTTATGTGGTTGTATGTCTTATAGGTTGCATTTTAAGGTAACAGCAAAAGCAAAAGTAATTTTTCATAACCTATTTAAATAAACCCAATAAAGCATAAAAATGGTAGAAAACAAATATGCAAACAAACACATATAACTACATACAAGCATACAGTACAAATAAACTGTCCAAATT
Organism: Xiphias gladius; assembly: GCF_016859285.1. Lineage (NCBI taxonomy): Eukaryota > Metazoa > Chordata > Actinopteri > Istiophoriformes > Xiphiidae > Xiphias > Xiphias gladius. The sequence continues at coordinate 9,631,700 of NC_053421.1, forward strand.
TCATCATTCAAAATCCAAAATTTTGCATTACGGAAGGACTGCTGAAGATATGGAAATATGTATTCTGATCTGTGCACCTGTCTGTGTGTCTCAAGCGTGGCGAGAAGTCCACAGATCCAGAGGAGGTGACAAATGAGTCACTTAGGACGATGTGTGACAGCACCCTTCATCTCCTGACCACCACTGTTGGACGACTAGCTGATGTACGTACACTATCTTCATGTCATCCTATCTGTCTAATTTGTTAGTGACTAATTCATCTAGGTTCTGAAAATCATTTAACTGTTGATATTGTTGCAGATGTTTGTTTTGCCAGTTGCATGTTTATGAAGCTTGAGCTTGATGATGCTTTATTGTGAAAATTGTGATTTTTCATTATACAGTGATGACTAGGTGGCGTGGCAAATGTCAATGTTTTGCCATGAAACAGGAAGTTGTTGTATAGGTGCTTGTATTGGGTGTTGCTGTACGTTTCACCTACATATACGAAATTAGGTAGCCACATGTAACATCCCAAGATTTACAAAAAAGCCTCATAAAGCCATAACCTGAACTGAACAGGAAGTCATCCATTTTTAATTTACTGTGCAATTTTGGCACAGCTTTTGCCATTTACAGCCATTATACTTTGACAAACTCTTCCTACAAATTTAAATAGATCAATATCATATGTGGACAGTCTAATCTACCGTAATCACCTTTGTGATGCTAAATTGTGTCGCTTTTGAGTTTTCGTTGAACGGCGTGTCTGTGTATCATAGTGAATTTTGATGTTTTGCCTTGAAAGAGGAAATAGTTGTAACTCATATATACATTGTCCAGTCTGCCCCAAACTTCACGTTTGATAAGAGAACTGGCCTGAAGACATTTACATGCCTATATTCAGTTATAGTAATAGCGCAATCTCCTGGCAACAGTAAGTAAGCCTTTCGTGACAGTCATAATTTTATTTGCATAAAAGTTTCATAATCTTGTCTACACTTGAAATACAACAACATAATGCGTGTTTGGTGCATGTTGTCCAGCGTCACATTGTGGACATGGGAATTAATACAAAATGTGCAATGAGTCATATCTGCTGCCACGCACTCCATGCAAGAAATAACATCTTACTCATTCGTGCAGTCTCCAGTGGTCACGAAAGGCGCACAGCTGCATCAACCGGCATCCTGCTGGCACCGCCAATGTGTATGATGGTGCGAGGGCTCGATCAATACTGCTTGAAGCTTTAATTGGGGTTCAATTTATGTCACTTAACAGCAACTGTTATCCATGGATTGATGGATAAAATGGATGAACATTGCTGACATACTTAACACGTGTATTTTGTTGTTTGAAGGTGCTATGGCCCAAGTTGCTGTACTATCTGACCCCTTCACAGTACAGCAATGCCACCACTCCTCTGTGTAAGAGTCTTATAGTGCTGGGCAACAAGAAGAAAAATAACCAGGATCCCAGCTTTAACATAGACTTTACTCAGGAAGGTAAGAGGAATATTTAGTGATAAGGTGCATCTATGTCAGAGTTAAATGTTATGTGTATTACATATTAAGTCTGCATTACCCACGAACAGGAGGTGTGCATTATAGAAAATGCAGTATTACAAATACATTTTAACCTGATTAAAAAAATTAGTCTGTTCTGTATGACCGATTCAAAGATAAATGTGTCTTATCTCTCTCTTCCAGTCAATCTGCCCTCTCCCCAAACACTAATGATCAGGCTGCTGGTAAGAAAAGCCAACTGTATAACACTCTACAGTAGTGTCTGATGACTTCTTTTAGAGCCAAAGGCAAACACAGAGGCTAGAGTTTAGAAAAATGGCTTACTAAACATCCAATCCGGTCAGAGGCTTGAGTAACCGATTGTTATTTATTGTACTTAATTAATTGCAGCCCGTGGTTTAGATTAATCACTTGTCTAGCCCAATAATACTTATCAGTTGTCAAGTCTCATTTTTCTCTTGATATTTTAGTCACAATTTCTGATTACTTCTTGTTAATATAATATTAATATTGTAAAGTTGTTGGGGGGGTTGGAATAAGAAGATAATCCCCTTAAGTGTCTCAGTTGTTACTGCTGTTTTGCTGAAATAACCAGACTAAAATAATGGTTGCAAATAAAATCAACTCATTTAAAGTGAGAGACTGTATGAAAACAGAAAGTAGGTAGTTCTATGTATACCATGCCTAATGGATGTCTGTTTATCTACATGGATGTTGTGTCCTTGTTTGTGTTGGTGGTCCTAGGTAAATGCAGCATTCCCGTTCAGTAGCAGAGGTCATGGAGCTCCGTCCCTCTCTCTCCTTCAAATCCTCAGTATCAACATTCACCCCAATACAGAGGGTCTGTGGGAGAAAGAGATCCCTCCTCTGCTGTCTATACTAGAGGGTATGGAGATGTGTGAGTGTGTGTGTGTGAGTGTGTGTACACACAGTGTATCTAAACACAGTAATACCATTGGAGAAAGTGATGCTCCGCTACTGTCACTACTTGACAGCCTGCCTTTTCTGCAAGGACAGCAGTTGATACTTCTTTTGTTTACAGCATTTTGTAGGGAGCATGGTGTTTTGGGTCCTTCTACCTTTTCATTCCTCATGTACAGTATCTGCTCTCTCCTCTACAGTAGAGTAGTCTGACTGTGTACTGTCGTTTCCAGAGTCAACAGCACAGAGCCTGGATAAGAAGCACTGGGATGAGAAGCTGCTGAAGGTGTGCTTTTCTATATATGAATATAATCTCAATTACATCATAATGTGTCAGTGTTTTGCATCTCAATAAACCCCCGGATAATTCTCATTTATTTTTGCATTAATCGTCCATAATCAGTGGCAGTAGACTAATTGACACTCATAACAATAATTAGGCTGTTTATGTAGATGCAGACGATTAGAGAGGCCTGTTTTCATACAGAGAGATTATGCTGTCTCATTTTTTTTGTCTGTTTTGATATGGAAATATTTAAATCTGTCTTTATGTGAAATTATCTACAGCTCTTGTCTAAAACCTTGGCTACTATTGATAATGACAAGTGGGTGTGTCAGTTGGCAGCTGAGGCAACAAGATATCTCTCCACGTATAACAATGCCTTAGAGGATAAGGTAAGTTTTTTTTTTTTTTTTTTTTCCTCAACAGCTTTACTTCACCCACAAATCGAGACCAAGCTGATGGCAACCTATTGCTTTGTTGTAGTCACAAATGTTTGTCCAGTGACACTAAATGAATGGACATAGATTAGTGTTTTGTCGAGTTTCTAAGCCCCCACAGCAAGTCATAATTAAGCTCAAAAAGCTGACAGTGTTGAACAGTGGTTCTCATCCTTTGGGGCTCACGACCTCCTTAAACAGAGCAAAGCTTCCTCCTGAACCAACTACCACAAGTTTGCTCTCCAAGCCCCAAAAGGTGAAACACAGAGAGCTGTTAATTTTACAATGGCATATAGAAACCTTAAAAAATGTTAAAAAATGATAGTAAATGTAGTTGTACAAATAGTAAATTTCCTGTGTCAAAATTTTGATATTTTTTAAAATTGTATTCTTTACTCTCCATTGTAGAGTTTCCTGTATCGGTGTATAGGAGTGACGCTGCAACAGTGTTTCAATAAGGAAGTGGTTAAAAAACAACTGCAGGAAATCCTCCTCACAGCACGGCACAATGACGCTGTCGAAAGAGAGGTACTGTTGTGGTGTTGAAATAACCAGAAGACATAAAGCACATATTGTTATTGGGTTGTTAATATCTAGACAGGTTTAAAGTCTAACCTTTTGTTTTTGTCTTCTATGTATATCAGGGAGTTGCAATGGGCATCGGTCTGTGTGCGAACAGCCACCTAGAGGGAACTCTGGCTAAGCTGGATGAGTTTGGCAAATCAGATGCCTTCAAGAAGTCACCAAGCATTTTCAACCTGCTCAAAGTACAAATAACTTTTACAGTATATCTCAAATGACAGTTTTATTATAGATAGCACTTGGTTTTTTTAAGATTTGTCTGACTTTTAATGTTAAAAGAGCTTCAGTTGTCTGTTTTCATCTCCCCATCCCTTCCTTTTTCGCAGGAGCGTAATGATGTTGAGGTGGAGAAGGTGAAAAGCACGTTAATCCTGTGTTATGGTCAAGTGGCTCTGAATGCGCCTCCAGAAAAGATACTCAACCGCATTGATCAAGACATCCTTCGTTGCATCAGTAAACACTTCAATACCAAGGTAATGTAAATGCTAAGGTAACATGGCAACATGGATTACAAAGAAGACTTTGTTCTTATAGGATGGAGTTTTGGGTAGAGAACTTGCATTCAATAATGATAATGTTAATGAGAAACAAGGGTTGTAGTCTCTAGTTTAAGCTACAGGACCCCGTAATTTGAGATATTGTAGCTGACAGTCACTGTTTCCCTGAAGTGATGAGACAGTTCAAGAAGAACAAGCTTACAAACTGGCAAATATCTGTTGGTGTATTTTAGCTGGACAAGACCAACTCTGATATCATGTACAGTGAGCAGGCAAATGTTATCCATGGTATGTTTTCAAATAAAATCCATTTTAAATATGAGGAATTGGACTACTTCCAAAACTAATTCCAGTGCTATTGTATTCCACCTAAATCAGTCTAAAACGATTGCATTGTACAGTGCAGAATCAAAGTGCTAAAGCAGCTGACATGAAGCATCCGTTCTGTGTCATGAAATGCTACAGATGGACCCTCATTTTAGCCTGCTTAGGAGTCATCTGATTGCTAGTGGCTTTCTAATTGCAAATCCATTGAACTACAAGACGTTTTCAGATTGTTTCCCAACTCTGAATTGAAATGGACCCAATCTCTTTGAACTCTGTTGGCTTGTTAATTTAAAAACGGGATAAACTCAGTTTGCAGTCATCCAGTTTTGACTTGTTTGGCTGTGACAGTGTTCATTACCAAATCAACAATGTATCATCAGCCTGTTACTGGCTTTGTTACAGAAGAGGTTCAGGTGCCTTTCACAAAAACTTAAAATTGAAAACTCAAGTTAACAGATAATTTTAAGTCAACCAAACGAGATACTGGGTATGGAATTATTTACTAATTTCCAATTTTCCTTTAAGAGTAGTAAAGTTTTAGTTTTCATATTTTAGGTTCCTTTCTCTTTTGTGTGATTATTGGCAGTAAATGGATGAACATGTTGCATTACAAACAAGATTTGTCTGACCATTTCAATCTACCATCATTGATTTTTGTCTAACGCAGCAGGAATCTAATTTTAAAAATTTACAGATTCTTGGAAGAAGTGAGGATAGAGTGTAGCAATCAGATGAAACATTTCTGGTTGAGTCAGCAGCAAATTAGATGTAAGAACTTAAACTTGCAGGTAACAGATGTATTTGTATGTGAGCTCATGACTTTATCAACTCTATTTCATACAGGTTCTGGGGATAAAAGTAGAGACAAAGGTATCGTCACAGGAATACATGGGCTATTTATCTCCGTTCTTCTTTGTTTTCTCTGACCTTTGCTATTTAAGTTTTCCTCTTTTCTCCCTTTCATCTTGCTCTTCTTCCTTACTCTTCTTTAAATTTGTCCCTATCTTCCACACACTTGTGGTGATTGCCTCACTAAAATCTTTACTGAGAGTCTTCAAGTCAAGGAAAAAACCGCTTGATGCAATAATGCAACTACTTTTTCTTTAAACTTACACTTGGCTGTATCAGTTATATTTGACCACGGTAGAGCACAAGATTTTTCTATAGGGGTGGTGGAGCACATTGTTGTCTTTAAAAATGCAGTTTGAGGGCTGTATTTTACTACTTAAACATGTACAGTTAATACTGTACCATTAGACTGACTCGGGTCATAATTAAATTTGCTTAAGGACTCTTGTGCAGATATTGATCAGTTGGAAACAATGTTGAGAGTAAAACACAGAAAACTACTAATGCTGCAACTTGACTTAAGTTGTGTTCATTGGAATACATGAAAATGCTCTGCCTCAGTGAAATGTAGCTTAAAGTGATTCACCACCAAAAGTCTTTTGCGTATCAAACACTCGCCCCGTGTATGATTGAAAGGTTTGTAATTTCCTTAATGATGATGATGAACAGTGGTGGTGATGAGCTTGAATTGAGTCTGTTACAATGGATTCCAGTCGGGACCAGTTTCCACCAATAAAAAAAGTCAAACTTTCTTGTATCAAATTGATACTCCGAGCTAGATTTGAGGTGGTTTATCACTCTAACCCACTAATGTAAAACCAGTAACATGGTCACTAGATTGTGTTAGAAACCGTGCATTTAAAGTACTGTGAGTTTTGAAAGCAGCTCAGATACCACAAAAGCCTCGACGTTCTCCTCTGGTCTTTACTGAACCACATATAATACAGAGAATTTTCTAAATGTCTTTTGAATGATCCATGTCTCTTGCAACTTTATTACCTGATAATCTATCTCCGTAAGATTTACACACTGGATTCTAGTCATTCTTTCTTTCTGGTGGATTGTTCTTTAAATGCTCACCAATGACTCACCCTCAGTGTGAAAGGGCTTTTGTAATTTCTTGCTAAACCCTAACAGCTCTTCGTGTCTCTAGGCCTCAAGCTCTTCTGTCACTTCTTAGACCAGAGCCTGATGGTGATTTGCTGTTGATCCAATCTCATCTAATTACACAACTCTGATTTCAAACTTCTCTCCATCCGTAGGCATGGAGGATCAATCTACAATATCACTATTGGATTGATTTATTTGATTGATTGATTGATTGATTGATTGATTGATTGATTGATTTTTATATATTGCTGGAATGATTCTGGATTGTTTCTGCTTTTGCTTAGCTATTGGTAGAGTGGCATCTGGTAAAGGCAATGCACCTTGTTTGCATTTCTGATCATTTTTAAAATGCAATTATCCAAATATCTTCATATTTAGCCTTCCTTTCCTCTTGACCGAAATCTTTTTATCTGTGTATGTCCTATCATTTTTTCTGTTGTATGTCTTGTCTGTTGTATGTTTTTGTGTGTGTGTGTGTGTGTCTGTGTTTGTGTGTGTGTTTGTGTGTGTGTTTGTTTGTTTGTTTGTTTGTTGCTCTAATCTAGGACCTGACTATGAAACTGAGTTTGATCAAGAGTGTTGGTCTCATAGCCAAAGCTATCAATGCGTGTGTGAAGAAACAAAGCTACGTCTTCTCTCGCAAACAGGAGCTCATTACTGTTATGCTGGTCAGTATGAAGCCATATTAAGGGACAACTTTCAGTCATGTCCAAACGATGATAAAAGTGTAACTGCAACAGTAATTATCTTTTGATGTCTCTTTCTGCTGTTATGTCTGCCCTGGTCAGGATTTTATCAAAGCAGAGCCAGCTGATTCATTGAGGACTCAAGTACGCCATCTTGTGATGACCACTTGTGCCAACCTAATGTATCCTTCACTTCAATAGAAAAACTGAACCCTCTGTGTACTTCAAAGGCTAAGATTTACAGAGTCACTGAATAACTGCAACAGCCAATCTTTTCTCTCAATTTGTACAAAAAAGTTACTTTTTATGAGCCCAGGCTGGGTTTGATGATACTGTTAGTTTGATATTGACATTAGTATCCCCTTCATATCATGTGTAGTTTATAATACATGGAGTTTACAGTACAGTTTTTCCTTTGATAAAACTTATATCCCAACTACAGCAACTTGAAGGCGCATAGCATACCACACAAATAAGCCAAATGACTTAATGTCAAAAACACTGATGACACATCACACATAATCACTAAAAAGTCTGTCATATCCCTAAATTCATGCACTTGAGATTCTCGTGTTTGGTCTTTAACATTTAGTTTTTCAGGCCTCTGGATCCTACACTAAGTGAGAATGAGAGCTTTGACTTACTAAAGGTGTGTGTGAACAGTGTGTTTTCACTGCCACCTGAGACGCACACTCCAGAGAAAACTAAAGAAGACGAGATACTGGACCCTAGCCAAAGACAGGTGAGAGGAAGCAAACAGATGTGTGTGCACACACGTACCTGACTGGTGCTACGACACAAATATGTTGTACATTGCCTTGTGCAACCACCAACTTTTAAACTTTTAAACCACCCTCATCAGCAGATCAGCAGAATCTTTGCCACAAGTAATACTTTTGTATTTTGTAGAGGTTAGCAGGTCACTACTAATGTTCCTCCTTTAGTAGAAATACACACAAACCTTTGTCTCATGTACATGTCAAAACATTTCTGTGACAATTTCCAGAAAATATTATGCTATCAGACTAACTTGTCCTGGTAAATCTGTGCAGGCGTTGTACAAAGACACATTGGCTGCACTGCAGGAGCTGCTGAAGAGTGTACTGGCCAAGGATCCCACACCTGATGGCCTGCAGAGTATCTTCAAGGTAAGGCCTTGTGCTTCAGACTAAGTGGTTCCTCTCCTTTTCAGCTTAATGCCACAATTATTTGTATGGTTTTTGTTATCCTGTTGTTGGATCATATTTATTTAGCACATCATTTTTATTTAGCAAAAAAGAAAAACTTCTTTGAATAGTATTAATACTTGATAAACCACTCTGTTCTTCTAAAATATATTAATTGATGTGTTGTCTCAGAGAGTAAATAAATAAATAAATAAAGTAGCCCTGCCAGCATCAACTTAATCTAACCACTTTCTCCTCTCTTCAGTCTCCTTGACTTGCTTCTCAACAAAGAATAATTGGCTTCAGTGAACTGCCATATATCAAGAAGTAACTTTCCCATCTTTATTTTACAGTATCTCTGCGTTGTCTGAGATATGGTGTTTATTATTGTCCTCTGCAGCACATTGAATCATGGTTGAACTCCGGACAGGACCACGAGAGAGAGAGAGCTGTTACAGCTACTGCTCACATACTGGCTTACTACCTGGATAACCTGACTGTTAAGGTACTTATACACAGACACACACACACAGACACTACTCACTTGGACAATACAGATTCAAAGTTACACATGCATGCACATTCAAACTAAACCCTAATCTATCGTCTGTATTCACTCATTCATCGATCATGACTTATCTTAAACCATCTACCATCTCTTTGCACTTAGTCAATTCAAGATCTCTCTTGCTTGCAAGGCCCACACTGTAGATTTGGAGAAATCATAGATTTGCCTTTGGATAATGATACAAAGTAGTATAATTGTTCATATTCATTTTTATGAGCCAGAAAATGCCACTAAATATCTTCTTCAATGCTGATATTCTTTGGCTTCACTTGATTTTAAACCTGGTACTTTGTGCCTTTCCTTTCTTTTGTTTCTTTGTCCAGAACATGGTGTCTTTCCACAACCTTGGAGCTCTGCTGGGTCGACTGTCTCCACGCTGTTCTGACCCTCACCCTGCAGTACGCGCTGCTGCTATTGACTGTATATACACACTGCTTAATATACAGCTGCGATATGAAGGTACTTCATGGTATTAGTGACTTGATAATTTAGGCCAAATCAAACATGAATTGGAGAAAAAATAATTTCATTGATGAAAGTTTTGAAATCAAAATGATAATTACTTAAATAATTCTAATAATTTTCCCTGATTGTCTTTGTGTAGGTTTCTCGCTAGATTATAAGGAGGAAGCTGTGGACAGTCTGTTGTCCCTAAAAGATCGATTAGAAAACCCTGACCACTCAGTTCTCTACAAGAGCTGCTCTGACCTCACCAAGGTACACTGCGTACCCCTCAGTCTGAACTTTAATTTTACTTGTGTTAAATCTTTTTTTCTTTACTGAAGTAAATTATTGTGCCATTATCCCAGGCACTCAACAACGACCAACCTTTTCCACAGTTTTTTGTTATTATGCCTTTACTCTGCATAACTCTAATAATAATGTTTGTTTCAGTATATTAGGCAAAGTAACAACCTGTGCATTACAAGTGTGTTTAACTGCCTCATTACAGGTGATGAGTAAACGTCTGCCTCAGCAGCAGCTGACGACGTTGGTGTTCATGTTGTTTGAAGGACTGGTCGACAGTCAGACAAACTGTTGCAGAGCTTCAGCGGTCATCCTAAATACCCTGCTGAAGAACAGAGGAGGCGGACTGCAAGAGCTGGTAGCACACACACATACACACTCTTATACTTCTGACACAACCCTTTGTTACAGCTGCGTAGGTCTATAAGTACATGGTGGTGCACTCAGCTGTACTGGATTACAACACACACAGCTTGTTTGTTTGATTCTGTCTTTGTCTGTGTTGTATGGTGTGTATGTTAGGTACCAGAGATGCTGGAGGTGCTCCATGTGCGTCTGCAGAGCATCACAGAGGAACAGGTTGGAGCAAACATGAGTATTACTTTATTTAGCATCAATATTTATTATTATAAGGATTTGTTATAGTAAATTCTGATGGCCTATGAACATGATATGGAGCTTTTTGTTATTATTATTATTATTATTATTATTATTGTTATTATTATTATATATTTCTTTGAATAACCAAGTCACAGGCTCATTTGGAGCTTATTTGACAATAACGATCAGCTTTTATGTGCATTATATCTAACTTAAATCTTTTTTTTTCACAGATAACTTATGTCTCACTCAATGAATTAATTAATTGTTGTCCTTGTGTTTAGGTGAGAGTGGCAGTAGGACAGACGGTACTAATCCTGGCATCTCAGCATCTACAGATTGTTATTAATACATTAGTTAACCAACCACTTCCATATGACAGGTATATCTATATGTGTATATATATATATACACATATATAAAGACAAAATCATCTAAATAGATAAAATATACATTCATTGGCTTCGTTGGTTTCATCAAGTAAATTCAGTCAACTAATCTTCTGGTTGTTCGATTTTTTTAGTCTCTCAAATCTCTTAGAGTTTATAATATAAGATATTTTGTACCCATTAAAAATTGTATTTTTATTTTTTTCTGTCTCTCTGTCCAGCTGGACCAGTGAGATGTGGATGGCCTTGGGAGCAGATCCCATTGTAGCCAGTCAGATCATAGAGATGGTGATGGAGAAGCTTGTCATCATGGCACCCTACATAGACAAGAAGGAGTCCATGATAAGAGGAGGGACAACAAAAGTGGCAACAAATCAGCCACTGGCTGTAGGTCACAAAAACTCACAGACATATCACTGACTACATTGATATTCAGAAATTATGGCTTCTATGCAGACACACTCATCTCCTCTGATAGAAATAAGTATGTAATACTATAAAAAAGCAAATTGTAAAGTAACAGGTTCCCATAAAGGTTGAAGTTTACTGTGTTAAGTTTCCTGTCCTCTGGTTAGATCCTGCTGTGGAACTTGGTAGTTTTACCATCAATCATTAGCTGTTTTTTTTAAAGTTTCACAAAAACAGAAATTGGCTGCAACCACCTTTGAGATTATGCAGAGAACTCTTCAGCTGGTTCCACGCTGGGCAGTAGCAGCTCCATACCAAACAGAAATGGCAGAAGATGCCTGTGTTAACATCTGCATGTGTGTCTGTGTGTGCTTTCTTTCTAGATGACATGTGGTCTCAAAGAGCTGTTATTAAATGGCCAGAGTCAGGAGCCAGCAGTCAGTCTATTTCCTCAGCTCTTCTCCTGTCTCACTGTCAGACTGGGAGCAAGTGTCGGAGTCTCAGCACCGAAGGACAACAGCACTAAACACACTGCTTCCTTCCATGTAGCAGGGTGGGCATCTGATTGCTTTTTTTATATCTAGTAAAATGCAGATAAGATTCCTGCATACATTAGCTTTGTAAAGATGTAACCTTTTTTTTTTTTTTTTTTTTTTTGTGGTTACAGGGTAGCAGCTGATGCGCTGAGAATCTTGTTAGCACGAGCCCAGTTAGATGAGGTAATGAAAAGACTGGATGAGGATAACGCCTGGGACGCAATGAGGGAACCGAATACACATATCACTGGAGTTACACTACTAGCAAGGTAGAGACACATTCACACTCACACTCACATTAAGCTAGCTGGATGCAAACTCTGTACTCTGCAATGAAATTGGTTAAAAAAAATAGCTCGAAATGTCAAATAATTTCTGCTACACTGCTCATCAATGTTTAAGTGAAATAAGTGACGTACACACTTAAAGGATTATGATGCTGAGTACATTTAAACAATGTTTAAATCCCTTTGGTAAAAGACTGTCAGGCACTCAACATTTAAAAGCAAATGAAACCCAAACACCCTCCATATGTTTCGAGGAATCAGATATAATTCCTGTCTCTCATATCTAAAAGTAAATGTGTTCCAAATAATTATATAATAATAATAATAAAAATAATAAGTCAGTATATACCTTTGAGTGTGTATAAATTTGAGTATGTTTGTCTTGTCTATAGGGCGATGGCTAAACATGCTGGTCCCAGGTTGCCCGCCATTGTGGAGTGTCTGTGTCCCACCCTAAACAACATCTATGAATGCCAGAGAATCACCGTCACTGCTTTCTTCTCTGAGGTGGCAAACCATGCTTATTTTACAGTTGATTACAGTTGGGAGGGGGCCAAAAATCAACGATAAATGCCTCCGCCTGTTACAATGATATCTTAATTACTAATAACTTCTTTGTATCAGTTTATATTGAGTATAAAAATGGCCACAACAGCCCCAAATGCCATGCCAATGCCATTGTGACATGATGTGTTTTCTCTTTCTCTGTATTTTCCTGAGTCCAGCTGTTAAGCCATCATGTGGTGACGGAGTTGATGTTGATAGACGTGTTAATGAACAACATGATGGAGAGGATATCAGATCCCTGTTGCACCGTCCGTATGCTGGCTGTTCGAGGGCTGGGCAATATAGCTGTGGGATCACCTGAAAAAGTACGACGCTCGCATACGCACAGAACAAGAGCGCACATATGCTACGCGTTACTGTAGCTGTGAAGTCACTCACAGCTTTCTCTTTCTTGCTTCCCTCCACTTCCAGGTGAATAAATATGCCAAGGAGCTGCTGGCAGCAATGAGTTCAGGAATGGAAGAGAAAGACGATCCAGGTGAGTTGACAGCAAAGTCATTTCATTTGCTGGAAAAAGTGACCACAGTGACTACAGTAATCTGTAGTCTGGTTGACCTGAGTCATTGCAGTGATTATTAAAATTTCCTTAATTGATTCTTAAGGTTTACAGTCTGCTGGTACGGTGTTTGAGTTTAATTCACCACATTCATCATGTTTATTATACCACATGTTCAGCCACTCACCCTGGATTGGTTGTAGCTGGTAGAAATACTCCTCTTTTTCAGTGTCTGGTCTCTGGTCTTCCTGCAGGTAAGCTGATCACTCTTGAGGCCATGTCAGGTCTGTCTAAAGTTCTCCTCTACCTGGAAAAGAAGAATGTCCACTTACTGGTGGTTTATATCTTCATGAAGATTAAACCATTCTTGGAAAGTGTAAGTTTCCTTTTTTTTTCTCTAAAAATATTATATGTTGATATCCAGTACACCCTATAATACATCAACTCTCAGAATAATCATGAATAGAATCAGGTTATTTTAAATTTGTTATTAACAGTGCTGGAGTTGTTTAATGGTTATTTCAGTGTTGACCAATGATACAACCATACGGTATTTAGTGTCTTTTAAGCTGAGCTGATTTGAAGTCAGTCAGTGCCCTGTAGGGGTTTTCAACCTTGTGAGGAAGGGAAGCTGTATCTCTGAATCCCACACGTAGACACACATAACACTGACGGTATCTTTTGTACTCATCTAGGAGAATGATGAGATCCGCTGTGCTTCCATCCACCTGATGGGGAACCTGTCCAAGTTTGGCTCAGGAGAGCCAGTGTTCAAAGACCAAATCCACAATGTTCTGGTCAGCCTGCTGTTACACCTGGTTGACCCGAACACACAGGTGGTCAAGGTAGGAAATTTGCATTACACGCATAAACATACAACATGTCAAGACACATTTTTCTTAGCGTGAACATTTACTACTACATTGTTTCTTACAAATATGGATTTTGTTTTTGCGTGTGTCCAGGCGTGTAAGTATGCGATGCGTGTGTGTGCTCCTGTGTTGGGATCAGAGCAGATCACGACCATGTTTCAGAACCACCTCCATGATGACAAGGGCTTGCACTATGGAGAGTTCATCAATGACCTCACCAAATACCTGGTGAGACACACACACAGTCATAACCACAAGTATCCCTGAATGGCTGAGTATGGGGAAGTGTGCATGTTCTCATAAAATTAGCTCCGTAAAAAGAGTTTGGTTTTAATTCCTGCAGGGTTTTTTGTTGCCATCTTGCCACTTGTAAAGTTCTGTATTTAACAACATGTCTATACAAATGGCATAGCATGAGCAGCACAATAGCAGAGCAGCAGCAGCTCTGTTGCTCGTGTGTGTGTGTGTGTGTGTGTGTGTGTGTGTATCTGTGTGTGTGTGTGTGTGTGTCTATACAGGAAGTGTTGAAGCAAGGTATTGAGTTATAGGTCACCCGTGTTTTGGAAGTGCTCAGAGCCCAATAAATAATCCCTGTAGTTACACATGTAAAAATATGCTTTGTGACATGTTTTCAGGTGTATAGTGCAGGTAAAAAGTTATTATGTCATTAAATGCCCTGTGTAGACAGCTGGAATGATTAGAATAGGAGCATACTGTTAATGTTCTGTTGGACACACGTGAGACAGATGACTGAAAATTGCGGTTGAAGAGCCTTTTGTGTAGACGTGGCTTAATAAAGTGCATTTTAGCTTTAACTGCACCAATTCTCAGAAAAATTTGATCAAATGTTGATATTGCCAACTACATAAGGGGAGACTCTTGTACTTGTTTGATGTTCAGTGCATCTTTTGTGGTTTGTAGATCCAGGACTTTCCAGGCATGCTGAACTTCTACCACATATCAGTCATCCAGTTCTTCAAGAGCAACTGGCCTGAGGTCAGAGCAGGAGCTGCCATGTTTATAGGTATGACTGCAGCACCAACATATTGTAAACACTAGATTCTAAAACTTACTAGTAAAAAGTCAGAACATTTTTAAATGTGAAAAATTATTTTACAACTGCTGCATCATTTTGGCTACAATCATGCCTTATTACAACACACTGTTCACTCTCACATATAGTATGCACATGAAACTCTTTAGAAACAATATATTTGATGTGACCTGATTATAAAGCGTGTGTGTGTGTGTGCGTGTGCGTGTGTGTGTGTCATCAGGGTTTCTGCTGGGCAATCTTCCAGAGGAGCATCTCTCCCACCTCAATATGGGCACCATCACTAAAGGTGATGCAATGGACAGCATTCATTTTCTTCAAAACTCAAAACAGATTGTTTTTGTCCACTGGTTTTAACAGTGTTGTGATGTCTTTGATGTGTTCATGCACAGGTTTAGTGATGCTGCTCCAAGATCCAGATCCAGTGGTGAGAGTAAAGGCTGCTGAGGCCATGGGACACTTCCACTGACACACATATGCACACACAAACGCAGATCTACATACAAATATCAGTGTTTCCTTGAGTCACAAATGTTAGGTAACCACTGCGTAAAATACATGACTACTTGACAAGACAGAGTATATTTTTATGATTTGGACCTGTGTTTACAAAAACACTCAGATCTCACCATTTCAATGTGCGGTCATTATAAAATTATCCAAATAACACAGCTGTAACATTCATTAAAACCAAAACAGGGACCAAAACAGGAACAAGTATGGAGCCAGAAGCCAAATTGTCACATTTACAAAGGTAACGAAATAATAAAAAATGAACACTGTTAATACACGTTCATACACACACATGCAAACATACAGTATTTAACAGCTTTGATTGCTTTTGACACTCGATTATGGTACTTGAAAGGAAGAGTTAATTCTTAACTATATTTTAGTGACCAAAGACTGTGTTGCTCTTTACAGATTGACGTTGTCTGTAGCATTAAGTGTTCAGTCCGTGTGAGAATACCAGAGATATACTGAGTTCCATGAATGGAATATTCTATACTTACAGAAGTTTCTAATGCAAAGGTTAAGAACACATTTGAACTTGAGTAATACATTTTTTAGAATAAATATAGTTTATTTAAATATTAAGTGCAAATGATAATAGTAATGCACATTTAAACTACGTGACAGAAGTATTTCACATGACACTGCCTAGTGGCTCAAGTGCTTGTGTATAGTCATACCAGAAATTTGTGATAGTGTTAGTGGATGTTAGTTTTAGGTTCAGGCGATCTCTGTTAGAGAGAGAGAGTTTTAGTGACCCAGAGACCCTCCCTCTGATCATCCTGGTATCCTTCAGTTTGCTCTGAGCTTTATCCCTGCCCTCCATGAATATCCAATTCAACATTTTAGATCAGTTAAGACGTGCAGTGCCATGCGTAAGTCTTTAAAAAAATATGTGAAGTCTATGATATAAAATGATAGCTATAATGCTAAATAATGCAAAAAATCTACAGCAGGACTTAAATATGTTCTGTGGTTTATAGTTGTGGGTGGAGGCTGTAATTAAAAGAAAACGGGATGGTTATGTTCTTGTTGCTTTGTTCAGTAGTCCAGATCATCTAGCCGACTTTGTCAAATCAGCCAAATTAGCCAGCAATAACCAGTTAGTGATTACCTTTACAACCAATCTCTAACAGCAGGACTGATACTTCCCACTACTCTTGCTTGGGAGCTTTAGCTAACGTGATAACTGGCTGGTTCAGACATGATTGAGGAAAGTCACCCATGACTTAAACATAGCACACCTCATTTTTATAGCCATAATGAAGCAGTTTGTAAATCACTGCCCCCACTACAACTGAATGGCTACAGCATGTAGCATCTCTTTAGTACACTTCCCAAAGATCCTTTGATCGCAGTCTGTTTAATCTGCACACACTTTAGGATTGAGTTTCACATTACAGACCACGAGTGTCCAACCATGCTTCATTCGAACATTGATTATGACAAGAACTTTGCCAAACCTTCTGTGGTTTTCAGCGGTCATTTCTGAATTACTCATTTTAAGACAGCAACTTTTTTTTGTTTTTATTCACCCATTACATTGACATCAACTAATGAACCAGCCAGTTGCAGCCAATCAGACCATTATCTACCGGTGTTGCCAGGTAGAACAGACCTGCGTAGCCATGCTGAAAAAAGTTTGTGCCAAATGTCCGTTAATATCATTTATTGTAATAGCACTATAGAGATGTTGTTCATGATTTTCTCTCTCTCATTTTGAAAGCACTTAATGTTGTTTCAGTGTCTGTAGTTATTCCATTGAATGGGTTAGTTTGTACAAATTTATGGTACAGTTTTGGGTTTGTCATGTAAATATATATATATATGAGTGCTGTATTACGTAAGGATGTCTGTACATTTAACTTCAATGTCTCCAAATTAATTCACTCACTTGCCAACAGGGAGGGGTGAACACTGATCGATTTCGTGTCCTAATTTGAATTCATTTGGTGACAAAAAATGTCCAATAGAGAATCGGGTGAATGTAATACATTTTTGTATTTGTAACACGTTTGTCTTAAAGTACGATTGTGTGTATGTCTACCTTGAATATTTTTGTTGCACTTTTAAGCTCTGCCATGTTAGTCCCTGATTTAAGAACTGAAACTTCAGATAATTTCCTTCATAAATTACTATTCACAACTCATGTGGAGAACATTTTTGTTATTTTGCCCTTGGATAACTGAGAAAAAGCTGCTTTCCGCAGTTGATTTTTGGTTTGGTTCAAATGTAACAGGAAGGCAGTAAAACTCACATTTACCCTGTAATTGTAATCTATCAAATACAAAAGGCTGCTCCTGCAAATGATGTTCTACAAACAGGGACTCATGGCTTCTAGCACTTTCTAACACTATGGCTTGGTTTTAGGGTGGACGGTGAATAGGAATTCGCAGTGTTTTTAACACTGTTATAAACTTAATACCACTGTTTCGATTTTTCATGTCATCTTCCTGTTTTTTAACATGTTGAATGTTGTTAATGTCTGTCCTCAGTATGCGTGACACGTGGAGGTACAGCTGTTTTTTATGGTTCATGTGTGAATGTGTTTAAGTCTGAATGTGTGCATATCACTTTTCATATGTTACTGGACCAGAAGAGAGTGGATGATGGCAATGAAGGAATAAATAGATCCATTAAAACGTAACTGTTGTTTTTTGATTATTCTGTGGCTTTTTGTTGTTGTAAATGCAGGTTGGTGATTTTTACTAAATTACTTATACTCTGTGTACCTTCATTCCTAATGTAGCAGCTCTAAATACTAATTTCCTGTTTTAAATTGTGCTGTGTTGACTTTTATGGTTGTAGAATGCGACATGGTTTAATTTTTTGGTCTCCAAACCCCCTAAATGTTAACCCAAAGCTCACTGGTTTTCTACCTGATTCTAATTGAAGACATCAGTAGGACTCATCTAAATCCCACTTCTCCCCCTCTGTACATCTCTGGAAATTTTAAATTTTTCTTACCTCTGCTTCTTTGCACACAGCACACTTATTTCATCCTCAGATTAGTATAAAAGAAAAATTTGGTTTGCACATTTTTTTGCAGAACTTTTTTCTTTGTCCATATGGGCGCAGTAAAGAGCCAAGTATAGCGATCGTGCAATAAAGATGCTTGAAAATAAAATGTTGGGATCTGTTAACTTCTTGATTTCAGAGGCCAAAAACCTTTGATGACACCAACAGAAAACAATGCAGCATTTTCTTTATTAGTCTAATCAACCAGCAAGGACGTATGTCATTTCATTTCATGTCACAGGAGCCCCTCTGTGTAATATTTCCCTCTCCCCTCTGTATTGTATTTCTTGATTTGTCTGTCTCCTCTTGCCTCATGTTATTTACCCAATGAAAAATGTTCCAGCGGCACCAGCGTATTGCCATCATATTTTGGGAATTAATTCTTGTGATCAGTCGTGATCCTCGTGTGAAGTCATTGTGGAGCTAATGGTCCCTCTGTCCTGACTTCCTGTCTGTGTCTGGACTGACTTATCTGAAACTAGAACACTGAGTTGAACAAAGTGACACTGTGGGAATTTGCAGCTATTCTCTGTATGTCAGTGCGCTATAACAGCAGCAGTGTGAATATGAACCATTGGAGCTGTTCTGTAAGAGCTTCGGTTGCAGACAGAGTGTTAACAAGACCCAGACAGGAGGATGACAGCATATCGACGGACATAATTCTTTGAGCTGTATATTAGCTTTTGTCTTTTGGTGTGTGTGTAAGAGCGAATTAGACAAAGACATGACCTTGTTTTGTGTGCCCTGGCCTTCTAAACATCTATATAAGTACATACATCTCCAGATGTGCTTACATGTTATCTACCATCCTGTGACTACATTTTTCTGATTCAGAAATCTTGCTGGCATTTAACACAAATACTAAAAGTGAGCAATTCTGTGCTCATTTCTGTCTTGTGTACATATATTTGTGTAGTAATTGGTGTGTCCGTCTTTGTGAAATGGACCTTGAGGGAACAGGTAATCTCCTGTCGGCAAACCTGTCTCTAAATACTGAACATCTTTTAACGAGCTTGATGGGCACAGCGGTCATCGGGGGGTGTATGTGTGTGAGGTGAAAAGAAGCTTTAATATGTGTGTTTTGTTTTTTTTTTTACAGTATGAAGGCCTTTGTGGACTGTGTGCAGAGGGAAGTGTGTGTGAAGGAAGTTGAGTTTTATTCATAAATGAATGTATTACTTTACCAAATTCCCAGCTCGCGACTGATAAATCGAGGCCTGTCTTTGCTTCACTTCGAATAAATAAAACCCAACAGAAGAGACTTTATCCTCTCGTTTTCATCAAAAATCGCATACACACACATTTATATTGCTTCATATCCATTTTACAAATAAATTTACATCTAATACATGATCATGTATTTTCTGGAGACAACACTTTGGATTTCCAAAGTAAAAGCTTGATTTTATTACATTTTTCTCTACAACTGGATGCATTCAGGTTTATGTTCAGCTGTGTGGCAGAGAACCCTTCGATTTCATTTGCTGTTCACCATTCAAGTGTTTTCGCCTTATTAGCATTTGATTCAATTCACCTGTAGGCATATAATCATACATTTAACATGTTATCATATGTCTGTTATCATAGTTGAAATCCACTGTTAAGATCAAGTACTCCCTCACTTTCTGTGTATCAAAGTTGGATTCATTACCAAGGAAGACAGATACCACGTTGTTCTTTACAGCAGCTTCTGTTCCATCAACATCAGGACACCATTAGAATGAGCTGTGTGCACATACTCTCACTAATGAGGACTAACACAGATGGCTGCCAGGAATCTTTTTTAAGTTAGAGAACTGAGTGAAATTTAAGGGGCGTTTCAGAGACACTTCCAAGACAGGATTTGGCGGAGTTAATTTTATATCCTGTTCAGGAAACAGTGCTAATCCTGGAGAGAGCCTGATCTATGTTAAGAATAGATGGTAATGATAATGTCCTGGCTTTGGTGGAATCTAGGATCCCCCAGTGAATTATGCCAAATGCTCATGTGGAAGGACACTCCATCCTAAACACAGGCAGTAGCTTTATGAAATGCTTGGGATCAGCCCACCAACAGTGCCGTGCAGACATGATAGATTCATTAACCCAAACAAATGGGTTTGCATTTCTTGCTGATGTCAGAGAATGGAGCTTTATTTTAAATTGTACTGAATCTGAAAGTTGGTAGAAACATGGTATTTCTTACAGAGACTTAACCTTTAAGAGTGCATACATACATAATGACCTTTCAAAAAAGAAAAAAAAAACTCCTCGATTCATATAGATATAAATGGAGGAGAGGTTTTTTTCTAGTACTCTAGATGTACAGTACTTGTAATCCTGACTTCTAATGTGTGTGCCACTGAAGTCCATCATGCGATGACAGGGAGACTCCCAAGCATCTCATATAGACAACACTACGTGCTTTCCAAAACATATCCTGTGCTTTTCACACTGCACCTTTTTAGCCCAGGGTTACCTGTCAGGGTTGGAGGTGAAAAGTCTAGCCCCTTTTCCTCCAGTCCAGAGATGCTGTTACTGACTCCATACTGAGACTGTATCGTTATAACCTCTGCTAGATTTTTAATGTTGTATCACTCTGTTTTCTCCAGTTTCAGATTGTATAATTGAGAAAATTCTTTTTTTTTTTAACTGTGCACTTTTGCAAAGTTAAAGTGAATTGAAGTTCTGGGCTGGAGTTAGCTGAGTGCATTAAGGTTCCAGTCAAAGATACAGACTTAAATCCCACTTTTTGGTTTAATTTGCCAGAGACACCATGGTGGCTCGTTAAGGTCCAGTATAAGGCTGCGGCTGCGGGTACATTCTGAAATTTTAACACTACTTTGAGTGGCATAAATTTGAGTCCAAAGACACTAGTTTCTCTCACTGGAATGAGGCTGAATTTTATATGTAAAGGAAGAGGGTTTTTCCAAATGTATTGCTTGATTATCAGTTCTTTTACCTTCCAAATGTTGAAAGTCTGTTGAAATTCAATCCATTTAAAATACATGATGTTACAAAGTTTGCACCAGACTTAAGAACAAATGTGTGTTGAGCTGTTAACACCAGTAAAAGCCCTGTTGGTTGTTAAGGATAAATCTGGGGATATTCTGGTCTGGTAATATTTTTCTTATTGTCAACAAATACCACGAAAAGACCAAAACCAACAATGAACTGATATTACTAACAAGAATTTTCTGTGTAGCCACATCCCGATAGAGTGTATTCCTCTGTGCATAGAGCTCCATTCTGGTCCAAAAATGAGCCACGCCGTTGCACTCAGTGAAATGTTCGTTCATTGCTCTTGTAATTTATTTTGAGTTTAACCCACAGACGCTGTCCTGCTGCTGTAAATACTTACTAGAGCACCAGATATGTAATAATCCCAGCTGAAAATAGTCCCCAACAAATGCACTATTTATCCCTGTTTAAGTAACGCTGCTTAAAACTACAGGGTGCAGTTGTTTTAGGAATCTCTGAGCCTTTTTAAAAGAAAAAAAAAATAAAAGTACATATTTGTCTGTTTGGATGTTTTTAAAGATTTAGATCCTCAGTATGATCAAATGAGTTTGGGGCTGAGTGCCACAGACGGGCTGGGGAAGTCAGAACCTACTAAGGGATGGGTTTGGTCTTTTCATAGGATTTCTGTACCATTAACAACACATAGAATATTACCAACGTTATTCTGTAAATTTGGTGCTTAAGTATAACGCTGTTGTACTGTGGGGAGCGGTGTGGAAAGTGTTCTTGAGTTCAGCATGGAGGTTCAGGATTCACATTGCAGGATTGCAGGATTGCAGGATATGCCCTTTGGTAAATTATTCCAACTCTCTGTTTATAGTATGATGCTAAACTCATACTGGGATCCAGTCAAGTCAGCCCTGGGTTACAGTAAGTGCAGTGTGAAAAGGGCTCATTATTTTTGTGAGTTTTTATTGTCGGTGTTGGGGGTTGTAACTTTTCGACGATAGCAAGCCATGCCTTTAGGAGGAGTATTCATACTCCTCTGCACTGCGCCTTCCAAAGTCCATCCAGCCAAGATAATCTCTGTCCTTTATCCGATGGACTGGGGCTAGACCACTGGCTCTGCTGGTGAGGTGGGATCTTGTCTGATAGGGAGAGCCTGGAGGAGACAGAGACAGTAAGAGAGCGACACACAGACGTGATGAGGACAGGAAGATGTCATTCTGCTTGGCCAAATACCTATACTATAATAATGTATAACCTCTGAATTCGGTGAAGTAGGTCATGCTGACTTGTTCTGTTTCTATTCCCGTCTTTGTGTGTTCTGTAAGACCAGCGAGCTCAGCAAGTCTCCCAGTCACACAGTGTTGACTTGAAACCAAAACAGAGATACACAGTGACAGAGGGAGCCGAGAGTGAGGTCAGGAAATAGGGAGATGAGTAAAGGAGGGATGGATAGAGGAAGCAGTGAGGAGGGAGAGAAAAGGAGGAAGAAAGAAATAGAAAAGACAGCGCAAGGGAACAAGGAGGAAGTATGGAAAGCTGGAGGGGGGAGAGAGGAATCTAGAAGGAAGCGGGAAATGCCAGATGGTGGGACTCAAGCACAGCGTGACTGACGGCAGATTACAGAAGGATGGACGACACAAAGAGAAAATAACACGACCAGGAGAAAACTAAGACGAGAGGAATGATCTGTGTGTAATGAGATGAGATGACTGAAGGGAAAGACTTTCGCTCCAGTTACCCTTTCTATCCATCTCTCCTCTCCTCTCTATCCTGACATTAGTCAGGCTGTACATCCAACTGCCCACCTTTCCTGGAGATGAGTCTGGCCAGTAGCTGGCTCAGGCCGTTTCCAGCGTCTGCGTCCTCCTGGTGCTGATTATAGTTGGCGAACTGCCCTGAGGGGGGCGCTGGAGCTGAGCGGGCCTGGCGTGTGCGGTTGGTTGAGGGGGGAGGTAGGCTGTCTGACATGACAGCCTCACCATCAGCTCTCTGTGACTGGAGAACATGAAAAAAAACAAGAAACACTGTGTTTCCCAGAAATGCAGTGATTTGAAAAAAAGTCAATCAGGTATTTTTAATTCACTGAATATACAGCTGTGCGTGTGTGTGTGTGTGTGTGTGTGTGTGTGTGTGTGTATCTTACCATGGACTGTGCGGGCAGACCCAGGGAACCACTGGACAGAGCAGCAAGGAGAACACACACATAGATACCTACATTCATGACTGGAGGGAGAGAGAGAGAAGAGGAGACAATACAACAAAGTTCAAATGAATCCACTACACCTGATGGGGCCATTTTTCCTGTTAGATCTCTCAGAACAATTGAGTGTTTAACACACATGCACACACACAGAGGTGGTGTGCGGTGTAGTTGGGATGAGTGTACACTGTCAAAATCAGCAGAATCCCACAGGAGACACCAATTATCTCTAAATGTTCAGTATTGCTCCATGTGCTTTTTTTTTGGACAAGTTTTGACATAAGAGCTGATATTAACATGACAACACTGAGAGAATAAACAACATTAATTCCTCCTTTTTTCTTTATTCACTTACTCACATAAAAGCTCCTCTATCCGCTTAGATAATCAACAACAATTGTACATTTTCTATGAAAGAGAAGTGCTGCATCAATGGGATGAAAATATTCGATGTGCAAATGGCAAGAACGCAAAAGAGGTGGCGGAATATTACATTTGCCAGACTGATTTGTTCACACTGTATTTATATTAGAGTCTGGCAAAGCAGCCTATTAGTTGCGATTAATTATGCTCTTTGCCAGAACATTCATCCAGAGGATAACATCCAATTGGATAAAATCAACAACACTCGTCTCTCTGAGGCTTTCAACCTCCAATAATTCAGAACCCCACTTCATCTGTCTGCCTCAATGTCTCTATTACAGTAGACCTCTCTTATTCTCTCTCTTTTAGCGGATGCATTTGTTTACTGTTACTCAGGGTCTTTATTCAGTTGCACCCTCTTTTTTCCCCACTCTCTGCTTATTTGGCTCTCTGTTTCTTTACAGAGTGAAGGAACGGTCCTTTTGCTGCTCTTATGCACAGGAGAGCACACTCTCGGGATGTGTAATGGTCATCTCAACATGGAGAAGTGCCGTGACGTCTAGTATTACATGGAATGGCTTCCTTGTGAAGACTTTCACTTATTTGTTGAAGTGAATAACCTGAGAGAAATGCGAAACATGAGGGCTCCAGTGCAAGATGTGTTCATCCCTCAGTAGCCTGGAGAATATTCTTCCTATGAGTCAGAGTCCAGAGTTTCCTCTAGTTATTGTTCACGGGACATGATGCTCACATACATTATAACGTGACATATAGTACAGCATCTTGAAATGCAACTCCTCCATTCGGTGGTTTTAAACCAAATGATATCTAAAATTTATACGTGTGTAGAATTATCACTGTAACTCAATACAACAGTCCGTTTGAATCATTTTTGTTTAAATTGTCACAGTGGTTGTTTTAAGTAGCCATTCTGTTGATGCTAATATATTTTCTGTTGGCAGCTGGCCATCGTCTCTCATTCATTATTCAGTGGGCTGGTGAGGATGTGTTATTGTTATGTGTGTGAAAACCCTCTCCCCCTCTTCTCTCCTCAGAAAAAAAAAATTAAAAGGAAAAAAAAAAAAGTATTCAAAACACCTACATGTTCAGTTATTGCACAAAGATGAATATGTAGCTCCTGGTGGACACTCGTCTGTAGTTTCTTTCCTGCTTTTATTTATGAGTACAATCCTAATCATTATACTTGCAGCAACAAATGCCACAAAATTTGGTATGCATAGAAAACATTATTTTTTGAGTAAAATATCTTATATGTACACAGGATGTGCCTCCAGGTGGAAGTTAAGACCAAATACAAAATTCAAGTGTCATAATCTGATTATTTGCACACTCAGACATTAAATTATATTTGCCCTTAAACAAGCTTGATCATCCCTTTTCAGGTGTAAATGGGTCCATTTTTATTATTTTCATTAATACACGTTTTATACATTTTATATCTTGTCTTAAACTACAACTTACTGAGCTACAACTACTGATGGAAAGACAAAAAAAATGTAAGAATATTTGTATTAAATTAACTATGAAAAACAAATTTCCAAATTGATATCCCTTCGTCTAAATTTTACAGATTAACGTATAAGTTTGGGATCTGCAATGTTAAAAAAAGAAAACTTAAAACGAAAAAAGTAACTCCCCTTAAAGAACCAGTAAAAATAACAAAAATTGTTCTACAGTAAATTTGTAATATAACCTGCTGCAACTGAAAACTTGAAACTCTTACCTGCAGTTGTTGATGTGGACCAGGAGAGGAGGAGTCTGAAGATGCCGAGCTTTGCTCCTCCAGTGTTGAGGCTGTGAGTGAGCGAGAGAGGGGACCAGCCTTTATACTTGTGCACAGGAAGAGGGAGGGGCCTGGACAGAGGGGGAGGGGCCTGCTGCTGGCGCAGAAACCGATGCCACTGACGCAACTGAGGACGCAAATGTGCACACACACTGCGAACGCACAAACGGAACAGACACACACATGCAAACATGCGCACACGCCAAACTATATGAGAAAGTGAGAAAGGGCTGGGACAAAGGTGACAGCTTTAATTGTGTAGCCCTCTCTCGCCTACCTATATGAAAAACAGCGAGAGGAACACAAACACACAAACACCATTTTGGTTGTTTTGAACCTGTAGTTTTCTAGTGAAGAGAAGCTGAAAAGCTCTTTGACGCTGAGTGATCGAAGTGTACAATGGAAAAATCCAAAGAGAAAGAAAGACTATGAATAAGTGAAATTCATCACCGACGAATGAACGATGATAAATTTGTATTGTGTATTCATAGATGTATATGTGAAAACAGAGTGTAGACTAGAAATACAGAGTAAAATATGTCCCACATTGCAGCTCAGGGCTGAAAAATATTTCCACTCCATCACTGTGTTCGCATCTTTCTTTCTAAGAGACCAGAGGCGGCGTGCAGTGCTCAATTCAGTGCCCTTCCAGTTTCAGCGAGGGCAAAATGACTTCGGCTGATCAAAACCAGGGACATTGTTCAGGTATGAGAGGCCACTGCAGCTTCATAAATGAAATAGATTTCTCTCTGGTGCTTTCTTGTCTTCATATCACAAATTATCACTGATGCAGTTCTGTGGGTCAGAATGTAATTCTGAGAGTTTTAGTAAAGCTTTATTGTGTGTGATGCATGTACAGCCAGTGGCATCGCAGAAGAAAAGTGCTGCTGATGTTCTTGTCTTCACTCTGAAAGACCTGTCCAATGATTTGTCAGTTTAATCACCGAAACAATCAATCAAATAGAAGCTTCTGCGATTGTAAATGTTCTAAGTATTTAGCATCACGTCTAGGATCCTGTCTTTTTTTTGAATATCTTTCATCAGTGTCTGTGCATCCATCAGTGATGAATGTTTGAGAGCTCTGTCCTGTGAAAACGATGTATCTCCAAAACTTCCCTTTTTCATGACTAAACAGAGTCACAAACAGTAGCTGGCGAAATAGGAGAAATGATCTACCCATAAAGGAATACTTCATTGTACAAAAAAAAAAATCAAAATCACTAAATTTGAAGATACATGGTTTTCTTTGGACGGCAACAATGTGTGAAACTGATATCTGATGAGTATAATGGGTATTAGTGTGTAAGGCTTTTGTTCACAGTATACTTCATATGTAAGTCTGATTTAACATGAAAAACACATTATTTAACAGTTTAAAGGTCTCCTTGAAGGGCTTGAATTAAAAATGTTGGAATGTACCATAAGCTGAAAGGTCAAAGTTAACTAAAGTTAACTTGAAGGAAACCTTAAACTGGCCCACTTTTTTTGTTGTTTGTTTGTTGGTTTGCTTTGTTCTTTTTTTTTGCCTGATAAGAATCTCTGGAACTCGGAAAGCACAGGTGGCGTCAGAGAGAGGAATCAACGGCATGAGTGTGCTTTGCGGAGAAAGGCTGAATGGCATTCAGACATGAAAATGTACGAGCCTCACACTGGCTAATAACAAGAAGTGGCGATGCAGTACGTTCATGAACAGTTCATGAAAGCTGTAAGGACTGGCTTGAGCTTTTAACTCTCTGCGGAAGCTAAAGCATCAATTATTCAGTGATTGACCTCTTTTTTCAAGTCATTAAAGATTACATCTACATTGTCTTTATAGCAGCATTCAAACCATAATGCTATTTGAGAAAAAAAGATGTTACCTGGGTCTATTTTGTCATTGTTTATAGATGCCCTTGAAGGGCAATACTTTTCAGTTTTCAGAGTATGAAAGCTGATCGCAGAACTGCGTCAGAGATATAACTATGAGATATAAAACACTGCGGTATATTTCATATATTTTGCATATATGTATCATACCCAAATTAGCATTACTATATTTGCATCATGTATACCACATGTAATACAGTATACTGTAGATAGTCAAACTTCAGTATGACTCTTAATGAGTCACAGCTGAACCTCAATATAGCTTGCAGAGTTGCACTGCTGGATTCATTACCTCTGTACAAATATAATTTGAACAGCTGTTTGCACAATACACAAATCGTATGCAGCAATGTATAGCTGTATTCACTATTTTAAACACTTCTTTATGCTTCCTTCCTCTTCAGTCTATTTCTTTTACGATTCATCTGGAAACTGATAAAGTCTCATCTTATATAAATTATGAACTGGCAATTTCAAAATTGCATTAATTGATCCAGAGGATATGTAAACGTATATATATTTTTTCATATGTTGCAAAAAATCCCCTCTGCAATGATGCATTTTCATAGCTTGGTCGTACTCTGATGACAGTTTCGAGCAGTTTTATACATGTTTATGCATGTTTTTGAGAATCTGCGGGGACTATCTGGGTCTGTCCCTGCCTGGTGTGTTTTTATCTCTACTCCAGCATCTTAATGAGGCTAACATTAGCCTGTTTCCTAACACTGTCATTAGCAGCTGTTTAACTTTTGATGAGGCATTCACCTAAACACTGTCATTGGCACCTGTCTAACTTCTAACATACACATGCACAAGCACAACATTTTGAAATTGTTTGCCATTTTCAAATCACCTGACTGGCCATTGGGTTGCATTGGAAACATTTAACTGTCTTTACTTCATGAATAATATCAGCTGAATGACATCTGCTCCTTCCTGCTATGCACAATTAAGAAAGTAAAGTAAATCTTTTTTTTTCCCACTTCTTTCACACTAAATGTCTGCATATTTTGTGGAGAACATTTACTGTTTACCTATTTCACCATATGTCAAGATCTAATCCATGGTGTGAGATATGAAGTGTGCTTTTGGGCAAATAGACATCTGAACAAATGACTGGAAGCCGACTAATCCACTCTCCTCTCCAAGGATTTCATTACAGAAGTCCAACTGTAAGCCTCATCAGACAGGTTCTGTCTGCTGTTTGGGGAAAGAGATGAATGTAAAGTCAAAAATAAATAAATAAATAAAAAAGTGCTTTCTGTGTACAGTCCAGGTTGAAATTATTGGCACCCCTGAATTTTAAAAAAGTACAGAATTTAGAATATCTTCAGAAATAAATGCAAATTAACCAATTTTGTATAATCAGAATATTTTAATAAAATGTCCAAAGTTACTGAACAAAAGAAAATAAAAAAACTTGCATAATAGTGAAATAAAACAAAGACAAAATATACAGAAACAATTATTGGCACCATTCACTAATTTTTGTTTGCAGAACCTTTGGCAACAATTACAGCCTCTAAATGTTTCTTGTAGCCATCTAGAAGCTTCTTGCACCTGTCTGCTGCTAGTTTCTGCCACTCTTCCATTGCTATGTGTTCAAGCTCTTTTAAGCTTTCAGGAATTTTGCAATGGCAGATTTCAGCTATCTCTAAAGGTTTTCAATGGGTTTTAGGTCCATCAGTCCATCTTCTCCTTTTTAACCATTCTTTTCTGCTGCTGGATGTGTGCTGTGGATCCTTGGAGCCTTTTGTGAAAAAGAAACTGGAAACTATCAGCCCCTTTCTATGCAGTAAAACTATCATTCATTGGTTAATTCAGGTCGTGTGAACACAGAAAATTAAGCAGAGCTGAGTCTTATTTTTTTTTTAAATTTTGTTTGAGGAACTGATTTTAAATTCAGCAAAAGGGAGCCGATAATTCTGACAAGCGTACATTTTATGTCTGTATTTTTTAAATTTCACTATATGAAAGCATTTTTTTTGTTCAGTAACATTGGACAATTATATAAAAATATTTTGATTATACAAAATTGGTTAATTTGCACTTATTTCTGAAGATACTCTAAATTCTGTGCCTAAAATTCAGGGGTGCCAATAATTTCAACCTGGACTGTAAAATCATTATGCTGCAGGTCTCATGAAGCTACATTCTCACTGTTACGTTAGCTCTCCCTCCCTCTCCCCCCTAAACCGGCAATCTGAATTAATCAGTATAGTTATTTATGTCTAGACACAGTTTGTAAATCAAAATGAAATTCCATTACATTTACTTTGCAGACGCCTCTGTGCACAGTGACTTACACTTTTCCCTTACACATACATCGAGAGCTAGTCTACTTTTGAGACAACGCAAACTTGTATGTCAATACTGCATATTCACGCACCGCTCAAATTTGTAATTAATAAAATTTTCACAAACCACTCAGTGTGAGCCTGCAGCCCTCAGGGTCTCTTGGGGTCTGGGGCCTTTTTCACAGCAGACATTTTGACATTTCACATCAGCGTAAACACAGGAGTAAATAATAAAAGGAATGATCTACTTTAGCTTAGTTTAGTGCATGCTGGCTCACTGCCACACTGCCATGACTTACGGGGATTCTAGAATGGACCAGAACCATCCTTAATGTTATTAGTAACACTTGTGCTTTTCCTGGACAGGACAAAATGTCTGCTGTGAAAAAGGCCTGTTGGGAAAATCCTTTTCTTTACTATTTAATTTCTCCAGACATTTTAGTCACAGCTCATCTTCTGTTCAGCTTTTCTAGAACAGCTGCTAAATGGGTCAAAGACTGTGAGCAGGTTCAGCAGGAAACGAGTGCACTGCTACACATGATATACTAGGGTGGGAGCAGTTTAAAAGACCCTCTGAAATGGGGCGTTTAATTAGCTCCGTTCCTTATTTTCACCTTAAAACGTAGACGGGAATGATGCCAGCTACTTCTGGACTGGCGGTTTAGAAGCAGTTTCTTGTCAACAGAGGGGTTGCGTTTTTGCAGGATGGCTTTCTTGAGGAAAGTTACCAATTACCGTGGTCCAGCTAATGCTGCCGCAGGTGTTCAGGGACTGTTTGTCAGATCACCTGCTGCGCTACAAACGCACCTTGAGTCAGAGGTCGGAGTCTCTCTGTCCCTGCTGGACCAACCCTGAGGGATTCACTACCTGCTGGGATGCGGGAGAGAAACACTGCTTCCCTTCAACCAGCTTCCAACCAGTTGGAAATGATGTTCTTGCTGCGTCTGGGCTGTTGTTTGAGATGTTCATTAGGCTTTCTTGCTGATTTATGCCGAGACGAAGTATGAAAAGGCTGCGTGTGTTTGAGTATTAAGCTGGCATGGTCCCCTGAGGTTTTTGCTTGTTTTGTGGTGGATTTCCTGTTGGCTCAATGCAAACTTTGAGTAGAAGATAATACTGTATGTTGGCTTTAGTGATGTAAACACGACCTCCTTCCTGCATTTGTGTAATTACTGGCTTCTTGGGTAGCTCTAGATGGCTTTTGCCACATGAGATACAGTAGGTAGTCACATTCACCGTCATTAAAGAAAACATGCACACACACACACATGGTTTATCAAGGAATGTGTTCATGTTTACTCTCCCTGTCTCTCCCCCTCCCAGTAGTGAGTCATGGTACTTGAGTTAATTGCAATGTTGTGCTGTGTGGGTCAGATACCTCTTCAGTAGATGGACCCTCTTTTCTGCTTTAATCGGCCCGTTCCTTTAATATCGTCAGACATGAAGCAGAGATGAAGATTGTTTGGGGGGGGTGACATTGGTGATAAAAACATTAATCAAATCATCTTTAAAAAACATTTTTTTAAAAGACCTGGGAACTTTAAAACACGTCATCAACTTATTTAGCTAGTAATTTGCTTGTTTTCTTTCTTCATCCAGATTGTTTCGATTCCAAATATTACCTCTCTCTCAGCTTTTGTTTAGTGCGAATTTGAGCATCTAGATGGACAAAAGCCCCCTGGTAGACCTGTTATCTGGGTTCAGAAGTCTCACATAAAAGTTTGTTAGTTTTTTTTCTAAATAGCCTGTCAAAGACTTCATTCGTTAAAGGTCTGCCACAATCTGAGGAGGACAGCATGCTTTTGCAGCATTCATGAGGACCTCTGAATAATCCAAAATTTCCTCAGCACGCCCCTTTTTCTTCTAAGATCAAAACAAAAGCCCTCTGCATATTCTTCATTAGAATTCCTTTTGCCCCCTTTTTTCAATTTCACAGATATAACAAGAATAAAAGTCTTCAGCCAGGCTGTACTGAGGCACACTGGTGCTTTGAGCTTGGAGGAACTGAGACTTTACGATCCAAGAAAAAATATAGTACTTAATAATATCACGATGATTAATCTGTTCAATACAAGAATTAGTGTGTTAACATTTAACGTTTTTAGATTAAACCAGATTGTTCTTTTTCACCCTGTTTCGCTCAGATGTCTTTCTGTGCGGCAGGTGAAGGAAAAGTGGTATGACAATATGAAATTTTAGTCTGGGGGTCAATGGCAGGGAGAAGCTTTAGAGAACCAACAGTCTTTAACTTACTGTCCACAGGTTTTGCTGTGTGATTGCTTGTTGAACTTATGTTTCTCAGAGGAAATAACGTTACTGAACTTTGCTGCTCTCTCTGACTTTCTACTCTTTGCAGTGAAGCGTTCTAACGAAACATATTATATATTTGACATATGCAGGATTATCAAAATCTGGCAAAAAGATATGTTTACATATTTTATTATTTTGAGAATTTTAAAGGGGAAAGCCGTGAGCTTTTTGAATTAAAATAAACAATCTGTGAGTTCAAGCCTGGTGTGCAGAGCTGCAAGGTCTGATTGATGCATCTTAAGAATGAGTTTCTCAGGGGAAATAACCTGAGACTACATTCAACTGCTTTTTCTAATAGATCCTTTCATCAATACTAATGCTTGTCTCTGGGCCATAAAATGGTGTGTGTGTGTGTCTGTGTGTGTAATATCTATTGCATGTGTGTCTTTATCTGTGTCAGTGTATTTATGTGTGTTACAATATGTTAAACAGTGGAGAACTGTTTCGTTATTCCGAGAAATATTCATTGTAGAATGTTATTAAATGTTCCTGGGTGTTTGCAGAAATGTCCTTAATAATGAGCAGGCTGCAAACTGCGAAATGCTATCCTGGGGTGGACTCATTTCGTCTTGCATAACATGTAGTAAAACAAAAACAAAACAAAACAAAACAAAAACAACAAAAAAAACCCCCGAAAAGAACAGGACAACTAAGTGCTCAAAAACATCACAAAGGATACATGAATATATTTCAAACTTTCTGCATCCAAAATTAAGAAGTCATTGGCATAAAATGAAAGAAAGGGTACAGGTGAGTCTCGTCTGCTCAACAAATTACATGTCATATTATGCTTGGTTAGCAATTACATATATATCTGATAGTGTAATCTCTGGTTTACGCTGAGTTGCCAGTTTATTAGGGACACCTGTACAATCTAATGCAATCAAATACATAAACTCTTCCAAAAAAAAACCCAACCCAAATCTACACCAGATACTAGTCATTGATTTGTTCTTTCCATGGCAGAACTTTCCACCAAATTTCATTGAAATCTTCAAAAAATCTGTAAACAAACACTCTAAAAAATGTGATAATAATTTTAAGAGTTAGAGGATACGGAAGGAAAATGCAGAAACAAAATCAGATTTCATGATTTTAATAATTAATCAGCTAATATCTGTGTCACTGGTCTTTGAATGTACATCATGAATTGTTTCCTAAAGTTTCCTGAAGGCTGTAAAGGCTGGTGCACAGTGTGTCGTGGTCATTTCTTGGTTTCACTTCATTGATCTCCTTATGCGAAGATTCTCTCTCTGGCAGAGGAGCTTTTGTTCAGATAGCATCATGATTTTTTTTTTTTTTTGTCTTGTTCTTTAACACACTCTAACCTAATGATGGGTGGTAGACTGTTGCTATCCTGGTGGTTTAGGCATAATGTCTTCTCTGGTGGTGGCTGAGGTGGAACCTAAATTGGCTGTTGCTTAGATGATCTTGGCTGAAATATAACAAAACCCATATACAGCTTTTAGTAATATAAAATATTGTTTTTCTAATAATTCTTAGAAATAATTCATGGCATTGTTTACTGAACGAGACAAGACATGATATTGTATTAAGATAAAAATCATTCATTGGAATACCAGTGACTGTAATGACACAGTCCACCTTGGTTACTTTTTCCCACTGAAAAATTGTAAAACAGGATGAAGGAACTTATGAATTTTGAGATCTGGCCGGAATATTCCCTAACTTCAATCATTGATCGACAAACGACCGGAAGGGAGGAGTGTAACGTGGCTATCTTGTTTTTGTGTTGTCCTACAGTAGTTTAGGGTCAAAGGCCGGAATGACCCTTGCTGGTCTGGTGTCAGAGTGTAGTGTGTGACACTTTGATCGGGGCTGATCACACTTCTCCTAGATTTAATGGGAGAGAGTAGTTCCCTAACCTTCACATGGTACAGTTGAGGTTCTGAAGCTGCCTAATCCAGAGACAGCTTCGGCAAAAGAGTCCAAATTTAGAGCTTTGAGTCCACGTACCATCTCTGGGTGCCTCATCTGGGTGCAGTCAGTCTAGCCAAACCTTTACGTTGTGGCACTTTTGGGAAGTCCTTCTCAGACCTGTAACGGTAATCAATGCCGTTGTCAGATCAATGTCAGTGTCACCTTTCCTGCACTGCTTTTATCTAGAGTAGATGTCAAATTTACTCCGAAGCCCCAGTCTATTTACAGAGTTTATTCTGAAACAGCACCACTGTGTTTGTAGTGGAGCTTCGCGTTCCTGTATCTCACGAGGATACACAGAGCCTCTCCTCTCCTCTCCTCTCCTCTCCTCTCCTCTTGTTTTGACAGTTAGTTGAGACAGTTATATTGCCAGCCTGAGGCAGTCTGTCACTGGCAGGAAATAGCGGAGTTTTGCTAATAGAATGAGGAAAAGGTGTTGGAAACAGTGAGAGACTGCACACAAACACGCATAAACACACACAACTGTAACTACTTACACATAAAAACAAGGAGACAAGACAGAGACCGAGAGAAACTGGGAGGTAACAGGATAGATAAGCCACTTAGTAATGTATAAAATTAGAGCATAAAGTAATGTGAGTGAATTTATTGACTGGTTCAGGGGAAAGACACTGTACCTGCTGTTTGTCAGCTGGAAAAGTTGAGGAAAAATCACAGTGAATGGAACTGGCATTTTCTTACTCCAGTCTCTGTAACCTCCATCACGTCGATCCATTTTCTGTACCAACCTCCCAGCATGTAGTGGGAAAAAGGCAGGCAGAGAATGCTGATCGGTCAGCAAGTATTTCAAGCGTTAAGTTTTCGAGGGAAAAACTGTCCAAATTCATTTTCATTGGTTGTCTAGATATATTTTGTTCCCCAGATTTTACCACAAAGTTATCGGTGATTGGAGAGGAGAAATGTATCCCTCTGTTACTGCTTCTCTCTGGTCCTAAACAGGCTAATGAGGCAGTTGTTTATGTTGTCAAACAGCATCATGTCTATTTTAAACAGCTCATGGTATAGTCAAACAAATGTCTTGTGTACAGATGAAAAGGTCACAGTATAGAGTCTGAAATAGATTGTTTTCACATCTGTGTACTAAGGTACTTTTTAATGAACTATCCCTCTAAATGTTTTATCTTGTTATGTGGAATTGATCAACTTGTAGATGTGCTTGCCTTTATGAAAAAAAGTAGCTGAATTTTCGTAACTTTTTTTGCATTGGAACATCTGTCCAAACTTTTTGTTTGAATGTGGGAAAAGGATTAAAACTAAAAAACTTTTAAGACCTGTTTGGATTCAACATTTACAGTCTAGATGTTCATCAGACTGTTTGAAGCAGTTTGCCTTGTAGTCCAGCAGAGGGTGTTCTTAAAATTCACTATGAGTTTGACCTATTGCATTTCCTACTGACCTATAAGTAAACAAAGCTCATAACTGAAAATGGAGGAGGACATTAGCGAGCAAATTGGATATTCATTATTGGATATTTCAGGATTGCTGGCCAATTTGAATTTGTTTGAACTTGATTTCTTTAAAACGTGATAGCCCTACGATGATGATGATTCTTTAATGTTGTTGCTTCTCTACACTGGTCATTTGTACAGTGTATGTACAAATGTAATTAAATCTTCACTGTGTTGTGCTCATAGATAGATTAAACTCTGTGCATCCACAATGGATATAACAACCAAGAGTGAGAGTGTCAACAAGTCCTCCACCCTAAACGACCATATAGGTCATTTTGTCCTTGAGCTCAGAAACGCCCCGTAGGAGTGTACCAGTGACAGGCATACTGGACATCTGGCTTCATGGTAAAAATAATAAACAAACAGTTAAGGTTGTGGAACAGTCATGGATCAAAGCAACAACGCTGACTATCGGTTTCACATGGGAAACAAACAGCGGTCTCCTGTGTTATATTGACCCATCCAGCCACCCTGACCTCCTCGTGATGCAGACGTTGTCACTTTTTTAACTGCGTCGCCTGGCTTCCTCCTTTTCTTTCCTTCATAATTAATACAACCGCCAGAGGTCACCTAAAAATAAACCGTGGCTATTGATGACATTCAGCTGCCTGCACAGACGGCCTATGGGCTTGTTTTAAACACGAGGACAGTCTCGAGAGTGGACATTTGCCCAAGTGACACTATGCTGTAGATGTATAGTTGCGGCAACATTATATAAAAACAAGAGATACTTGTCAGAGTGCCAAATGTTACCTGTGGGCCATTACATAAGTGAATCATCTTAAAGCATGGTGTTTTAGGTCATGGTGTCTGCTTCTGCTGTTATCA
The DNA here is from genome assembly GCF_016859285.1 of Xiphias gladius. Taxonomy (NCBI): domain Eukaryota; kingdom Metazoa; phylum Chordata; class Actinopteri; order Istiophoriformes; family Xiphiidae; genus Xiphias; species Xiphias gladius. Next base: position 9,668,148 of record NC_053421.1, read on the forward strand.
AACAGTAAAATGTTGCTTATTGAATTATTCTACTGAAATGGTTATTAAATTTAACCATTTAATAAGAACTGCCAAGGAAACGACATGGGAAGTCATTACCCAGACCTTAAATAAGGAATATACAGCTCTAATGATCTCTTCACAATTTACTGATGAATGTAAAACATACACAGATCCATTTGAAATTTCAAAACTCTTTCACAGCACATCTGTCTGGCTGATGGCTCTCCATCTGATTATTTGGAAAAAAGTGCATCCTTTCCTTCAGTAACTCAGCAGCAGGTCACGGTGAGGTTAGTCTTCCATTTGTTAGCAAAAATAAATTTTTCAATGGTTGAACCTCCTACTCATGTATTTTCATGATCATTTTCAACTGGATTTGTTCCCATTGATCTCAAAATTGCAAGAGTAGTCATTCTTTTCAAAGCAGGGGATGAGAGATTATTTAGCAATTATCACTTTCTATGTTTTTCAAAAATACTTGAAAGGTTGGTTTACAATTGAATGCTTAAGCACCTTCTACAGCAAAGTAGTATGTCCTATATGAACACCAGCATGGACTCAGAGATAAATTATTATTCAGCTGGTGGATAAAACTCACACTGCTTTAAACAATAATGAATATGCTTTAAATATATTTTTGGATTTATCAAAAGCTCCCGACACTGTGTTTTATAATATTTTGTTCATTAAGCTGTCGTATTATGGCTTTAGTGGACTGAACTTCAAATGGCTCTTCAAATATTATACTAATTGGAAACAATTTGTAAATGTTAATTGATAGATTTCGAATAGATCACAAATTACTTGGTGCTTTGGTAACTGCACCTTGATATATGTTCCTGTTACTTTTTCCTGGTGATCTTATTTGTTTCAATAACATAAACTTTTTTTTTACACTTATTTCTTAGGCAGATTCTGAATTGGATAAAATTTCTAAAGAGTTCAAAATGAACAAAGGTTTTTTTTTATAAAGTTTTTGAATCGAATCTCATGATATTTACTGCTAAAACGATTTACTGTAAATCTATTGGTTGTCTCTTCATTGGAAATACTTCTCTCAGGTCTTAGAATCACTATGAAATAAATACCATCATATTGCAACATTCTCTCACAAACATGACTTACAGCTTATTTGGACAGACTACTTGAATTTTGTATCTTGTGGCCTCATGTAACCTGGTATTTTTGAAGCAATTGTAGAACATGCGTGTTATGTAATGTATGACATTTGTATTTTCTTTTGTTAGCTGTGCTAATATGTTTTATAATTGATAAACTGTGATGTTATGTGTTACTACTTTCATTGCAATTTCTCTTTTTTGCTGAGCTGTCCTTAAAAGCCCCTTTGGGTTTTCTGATCTCACCAGCGCAATCTCTTTTTTCTATTCCTGTTAAGTATTAGGTCTTTTTAATTACTTGTGCGAGTAAATGAACTAAACTAAACTAAACTAAACTAAACCTAACATGATAAAATTATTACTTCAGGGAGCCTCGTAGCAACGCTACAGGATAGATTGTTCTCTGTAGGCTGGTAAGTATGTGATCCATCATCACATGGACAATGAAACAACAGCCAGGACAGATCCCTGACTGACACACACGTTCTCTGTTACTCACAGCTTTCTATCTGTCCTTGGTGCAGGAGAGAGCGACTCAGGAGAAAACACCCCATCCTGTGATTAACCAGCAGGGACTGCCTATATTTTTCAGCTCCCACAGGGTGTGTGAGGTGTCGCTGTGTGTGGGTGCTTCTTGGGTCTGTACCCAGATCTGTGTGTGCGTGTGTGTGTTCCTCCAGGCAGCATGGCACCAATAAAGAGGTGACACAGACACACCATTCAAAAGACAGGCTGAAAAGAGGAAATGAAAGCATGACACCTCAGAGACCAGCCGAGGGGGGGGGCAGAGATACGTGTAATATTACCATGTGCTTGCAGAGACACTGGTACGATGTTATTGCTGCACTTTGCTAGACATGTAGAGTGATGCCCTGTTTCTGAAAGGCGCCTCCAGTCACGGTCATGAGTTCAAGTTTTGCCGAAGACCATCGTTTTAATAGGATTCTGTCTGTCTCATTGTTTGCTTCTATTTACTGCTACTCAGAGCTCATATAGGAAATTTTCATCAATGTCTCTTTTATTTCAACAACAATATACGAATGTGTGAGTTTGGCTTTTGTGAGGCTTTTCTCATGTGGCGGAGTTCACAACCCCACTGAATGCACATCATTTGAACATGCTGAAAGAAAACACTCAAAAATCATATATATTCAGCTAAGGAGGTGGACCTAATAAACTGGCAGCTGTAAATCTAAATGCTAATACAAGAGTTGGTAGAGGGAGTAGGCAGTGAGATTGCTCAGCATTGGTGTCATGCAGATAGAAGGAGCAGAAAATGTATATGGACCATGTAGGGGTGAGATCAGTCAAGGTAATATATGATTGGATGGTACATGAAACACGCAACTACAAAAAGAACTAATGCAATGGTACATTTTTGTTTCTTAAGTGTGTGGGTTTTTTTTTTTTTTAAATCATGTTGAAATTATTCTGCTCTACACATATATCTTCTTTCTGGCAGAAGATAGTCTGGCAGTGAAGTTAGTCGAATATATATAAACACATTAAAGAAATCAGTTGAAGTCTTTCATCAGTTGAAAGATAATATTTTATTTCCCTAAGTAACCAGCTCTCCTCATAAAGGGAAATGTGAAAAACTAAAATAAAAACCAAAACAAGACACAAGTGGAATTAAACAGATAATTATTATAGATAAGGCCCGGTAGTAAAAAAACTGATTACAGGGATATTGTCCCCTCTTCACTCTGTCTTGTACAGTATACTGTATGTCCTGCTTTTGTCTCCAGCCAGTGATCGAAAAGCAGTGGGTTCATATGTGCCTCAATGATCAGTATATAATGTAAAGTCTGCCCCTGAAACAGAGTTACACAGGAGAAACATAAAAGTGACGAATAACATACTGGATACTTTCACAGTAGCTCTGTGGTTTAGACATGCGCGCACACACACACACACACACACACACACACACACACACACACGCACACACACAGAAACACACACACACACACACACACACACACACACACACACACACACACACACACACACACACACACACACACACACACACACACACACACACACACACACAAACACACACACACAAACACGCTTACACAGGGGTATTTGCATTGCCATTAGAATGAGGAACACCGAACAACCCCTCATATGTTCATTATATACATTCACAGGGCCATCCACTGCATTTTACTTGTCCCTTCTTTGCACACATGTATACAGAACAATCTGCTGTATTTACTGTCCTCTCCTATCACTCCTATATAACACTACCACAGCGTTGACGGATAGTTTTAGCTGTTCTTGAGAGGCCTTACATTTAGAATCGTGCACAGACACACACACACACACACACACTCTCCATGACCTTTGTATAACCACGAAGATGAGATATGCTCACGCACATAAGTACTGTAGTCCCGGTGCGCTTAGTCATACATTTATTTTACACAGAGACACACACACACAAATCAAACAGTGTTGTCATTAGTGTGGGTTTGGTGATCGGTCGTCATAATGCAGACGGCCGTTGCATGTGAATCACTGGATCAACAACCTATTGTTACGCTGCTCTCTATGTAATTTGATAGAGAGCAGCTGGATGAGCAGCACAAATATTCCTCAGTGATTCCACCCTCTCATGATCAATCTGTTTTCTTAATGGGGGTCATGGTTGTTCATTCAGCATTTACCCTCTAATTTTGCTCTCAGCATCTGTGCTATCACAATATTACTATATATATTCAACCGTTTAGATGGACGTGGGTTTCAGGTCAGTCCCACTGTAGCTGAGTTGTATTCATTTATTTTAGTTCACTGTTTACCAACTAGCAGCAGCTCTTCAAGTGCAGAAAATGTCATTACAGCGTGAAGACATGCAGTATCTCTTTACATTTAAAGGAATAGTTCAACATTTTGGGAAATACGCTTATTCGCTTTTTTGCTGAGAGTTAGAAGATCAATACCACTCTCATGTCTGTGTGGTAAATATGAAGCTACAGCAAGGTAAAAAAAACCCCCACCAACCTAAACCTCTAAAGATAACTAATTAATAAGTTACGTCTTTTATTTTTAAATCAGAAAAAAAAAAAAAAAAACAGATCGTAAAAATGACAAGTTTTGGTTGTAGGGGTAAAACTATTTCTTAGCTTGGTGCAGTAACTTGCTGTTGTGCTAAAATAAGCTTACCAGCTCCTGGCCGTTGCGTCACGTTCACCGTACATCTACAACATTTCCCTAAATGTTGAACTATTCCTTTAAAGATTATTAATCTGATAGATAATCTGTGCAGTACACGAATCTTTCTTGAGGACAGATTTGTCTAATTCTCAAAAATTTTGCCTGCACTGTTTGAGAGTCGAAACTCTCTAGAGACTCTCCTTTTTTTGTAGTTTGAGTTAAAAAAAAGACATGATGTAAACTTCATGTGTGTCTTTTATACATGTTAAATTAAGTAATGTTTGTTTCTTTTCACAATCATGACAACAGGGCTAACCAAAATGAAGGTTACACTTCGATTTTAACAAAGTCACTGGGAGGAGAGTAACATGTCCTTGTACTGACTCTGGTACAAAATGGCTTCAGCAGCTGCTGCTGTAAATTCTTCATGTCAAATGAAAAACTCTTTTACCCTGAGAAAATATAAAAGGAAAGCAGATCTGTCTGTAATGGCTGTCTGTGTGACTGAACAGACGATTAAAGTTAATATCTCAAGTTTATTGAACTTGTTTTTCAAGTTCAGTTTTACATTTTCAAAACTCACAAAACAACATTGAACTATTTAACTTAATTTATAAATTCAGTTAACTCACATTTTTAAGTTGACAAACTTCAGGTGATTTGCTGTGTAACAGTATATGATCAACAATTGCCAAAACTGATCACAGGGTGGTATGACTGTATTAGAGCTCAAATGATTACTCAATTAATTGAGTAGTCAACTGAAAGAATATAATTTTGGTAATAACTCATGTTTTATTTTCAAGTAAAGATGCCAAATAAGTTTCAGCGTCTGAAATCTGAGGACTTGCTGCTTTTCTTTGTCTTATGTGATATTAAACTTAACACCTTTGGGTGTTAGACTGTTGATTGGACAAAATAAGAAGTGTGAAGACATCAATTTGGGCTTAAGGAAGTTGTAATGTGCATTTTTTTTATTGAGAAAGTAATCTAAATAAAAATAATTAGCTGCTGCCCCAGACTATAGTGACAGAACTGATAAGTTTTTTGTCCTGAGACATCAGAGGACAGTTTGATCATTTTCACAAAAACAGTGATTGAAAAAATAAGGAATACCACTGTTTTACGTACATAATTCTTCCCAATTTTCTCACTTTTTCTGTCACTATCCTTTTTATCAGTAGCAAAGAGAATTCAGTCCATTTCATAATGGTTCATTTAGCATTAATTCAAAAGCAAAATTTCATTTCTGACTGCAGAAGTGGAAATGTTTAGTCTTAGTATTATTGATCCTTTTCATGGTTGATTGATATAAAATGAACAGTGGAAAAACGCAGTAATTCAGATACATCATTCACTGCACATCAAAAGGCTTGCAGTTTTAGTTCAGTTTTGTTAATTGCCCACATCTGACCTGATAACGTCACATGCGATCACATATCTGAATCATACTTCAGAGTAAACTGTCTCCTAATGACTTTACTACCCCCAAAACAATGTGTTAATTAGAAGAAAAAAATTAAAAAGAAGAACAGAGAGCAGAATAATATGTTATTGTTCTGAACTCAAATTGACAGCGTCAGGCTTTTGGTTACTGTAACAAAACAGACATATTTCTGTAATGACTGAGCAGGTTTGATCTTCAGGCATGTGGGCTTCAAATATTCAGCTGGTAAACTTCATATGACCCTTATTCTCACTGTTAACCGAAGGCTACCTTAATCACACCTGTAAAGGAATGAATTGGTTTTCATTTCTCACACACATTTGTGAAGGAGGGTCAAAGAGAGGGAGGATTGCTGGTTGTAATACAGAGGACTTGAAGTACACAGCCTCAGGTTGTGATTGGTGAGACGGATGACAGGGGAGGCTCAAGGAAGAAAGGCAGAGTGAGAGGAGGAGAGGATTAATTGGATCTGAGTCACTGCAGAGTCACTTGTCTTTCATTAAGAACAGAGAAACGCTCAAACGACATACAGACTGACAGTGATACTTATTAAGGACACACACACACACACACACACACACACACACACACACACGCAAACACTTTGTTGGATTCAGTTTGACTAACAATCTGAACATTAAAACAGTGTGTCTGATATTTTGGGTCAGACTGTTGTTTCATTCATTAACCAATTAGTTGATAACTAGTTTAGTAGAGACGAACAGCGAGCGGCAGAGGCCGGCTGGAAGAGAAACAGAGGAGGAGAGCAGTCTCAGTACAGTCCTGCTTATTGGAAGCTAGAATACAATAAGAGTGGCAAAATTTTGGAAAAAAATAAAAAATACAGTAGTAGAGTTTATTAGTCGCCTGCAGGCATGGTGTATATGCTGGGCAGCAAATCAGTAATTCAAGGGTAGAAGCAGCTCTACACAGACAATACATGGCCATAAATTAAAATGGTTTCTACGGGTGAAGTGAGAAGATTTATGTCCAGTACAGTGAGTCAAACAACACAAGATGCCCCAAGCATCTAATTTTTTTTTAATGCCAAAAAAGTAATATTTTTAGGGTAGGGCACTATTAACAGGCTTATTACAAAATAATTTACAGAGAGACAGTAGATATCACATGGGGCAACACAATGCAACAAGACACTCCTAGGAAACAAGTCTATGAGTCTGCAGCCATGTTAGCAGCACTGTGAGACTGTACTGAGCTAAATGCCAACATCAGCATGCGAACATGCTCACAGTGACAATGCTAACATGCTGATGCTAAATAGGTGTAATATGTACATGTTGTTCACTGTCTTAGTTTAGCGTGTTAGCATACTAACATTTGCTCCTTGGCACTAAGCACAAATTACAGCTGGGGATGATGGGAATGTCACTAGCCAAGCAGGTCATAAACCACAATATTGGACAAATTAAACTTTTGACCCAATGATGGTGTTAGGTTAAATGTCAGAGGATCACCAAAGTTAATAAAGTTCATCCTTACATGAAAACATGGGAACATGAATGTCTAAAGTCCATAGTACTCCATTAAATAGTTGAGACACTTCACTTAAAACCACAAATTTCAACCTGTTGGTGGTGGTAGAGGTAAAATCAGGGGATCACCAGAGTCATTAGGATTCATAGTCAGGGCACCATGAATATCTGTACACAATTTTGTGCCATTTCATCCAATAGTGGTTGAGATATTTCAGTGTGGACTAAAGTGGTGGCCTGATTAACTGACCGACAGACGGACTTTGCTGTTTCTAGAGCCAGTCCACTAGCATGGCTTTACACAAAGTGAAAGGATATGGTGGCATCATAGGATTTTTAATGCTGTGCCACATGAATTAGCAAAATGTGATTTTTAGCAGAAGTTGTGCACCAGTCTCTTCACTGAAACTTTAGGCTTTTAAGATGAAGCCAGTGAATGTGAAATTTGATGGTCTACAACAAAAATAAGGAAAAAGGTTAAGGCATTAGTTTATGGTGTCTGTGCAGACCACACGGCAATGTGGACTTGACTAGACTCTCAGCCAAAGAACTGTCTGAGGGTGAACCAAGAACACGTGCATTCTGTGAAAAATGGTTACATGGAATGACCTGTCATGAAATGAATGTTGACCACACTGAGTTTTCTTAAATTATGTCATCAACATCCCAGTTGACAAAAGCAACATCTATTACAAGGGCACAAAACCCTTAAATCAATAAGTTCTTGAAATGCATGGAAAGACTTCTGAGCCTTCCAGCTCTCATACATTCAACTCTAACGTTCAACAAAGCAAAGCACACAACAGCAGTATGTTCCTGTACAGAAGACTTAACTTCTAAATAGAAGCTCGGAGTGAAAGCTAGAAGCCCACGTACAGGAAAACAGGGATGAGTTCTAATCCTAACCCAGAAAAATGTATTTTAACTGATCGCACCCTAACCAGTAGGCCTAAGTGAGTCTGTTTTGGTTTCACTAAACAGACGCTGTCAAAACAAAGACATTAGTCGTCGCTCCTTAAGTGGTTTTCAGTTTTTGCATTTGCTGTTCTTTTCTTAAGGAAGCCCAATAATTGTTTTTTGGCAGGAAATTACCAGTAACTTGCTCTGCCATTCTTCTCTTACCACCTGCCATCTTCCATGACATATTATGATTCACCATTTCCAACTAAGTGGCTGTCGGACTGGTTTTAGTCTCACAGAAATCATTAGGAGTCCTATCCATTAAGTTGTGCTTAGTCACAACATGGTGCCTGATAAGAAAAAAAATTCAAGTTAATGTTAAGTGTGATTTGCAACTTTTTTTTCACATGAACTAGCTGCTATGAAATATATCAAGTCCATAGAATTAGGACAGTAATGAAACCTACCCTCTGTCAAACATTATTCCATAATATAAGTTGTTTCCTGTTCCGAATGTTTGTGCATTCTGAACTTTTAAATAAGTTTTTGATTTATTAATGTTTTTCCTCTCAGCTGTTTAAAATTTTAAGACGACAGGTCTTTACCCTTGAGTAAGGATTACAGTCATTATTAAGCTGCAGATTTACTCTACTAATCCAACTGTGTGGAACTAATCTTTAGTGTAGTCATCATCCATCCAGCCATTAGTGTGTTTCCATCTTTTTTTCAAATCTTCATCCATCAGTCAGCCAAGTGGATCTCTCATCCAATATATAGCTGCTCTCTTAAGAGCAAACCCAGTTAGACCGTTTAGAAGTTAGACAGTCATGAGATGATGGTCTCTGGGAAACAAAGTGCTTAAAGTCAGATGTGTCTGTGTAAAAGTAGCCACGTCCACGTAAGTGGACACGTCCATTTAAATCAGCTTACTGATTTAAACCAAGAGCAGCCGAGTTCTGTTCTTTAAAACCCATTACATGATACTGAATACAAATTTGAATGAGTTGAGCTTAACTGAGGCCTTAACATTTGTGACTGGCTTCTACATTTTAGTGGTCAAAAGAGAGAAGAAAAAATATAATAGATTCATTGATCAAGATCTAAGCAGGCTCCAAACTATGATTTTTGATGTGATTAGTGATGCATTTAATTCAGTTCCGATTCTAATTTCAGTCCAAGACAGTTGGACAGTTGCTTATTTCATTTACCAGCAGCTTTAACCTTAGAGTGGTGAACTAATGAAATCGAATGCCTTAGTCCATCCATCACTAGGACACCATAAAAAATTTACTTCATAATGTTTTAATTCCTGCTCTCTGCAGGCAGGTTTAGACACACACGCGCGCACACGCACACACACACACACACACACACAAACACACGCACGCACGCACGCACGCACGCACACACACACACAGTATAGTTTCTCAGGTTCTATTCTTTCAAATCTATACCATGACGCAGAAAAAAACAAGAGAAAATAAATGGAAAAGTAAAGTTTTACCAGAAAATCAATGCATAGGATCACCATGGCAACAAATCTGCTAAAACTGAAACTTTGACCGTGAAAACCATCGGAGAAGCATTCAAGTAATTTACATTTACACGTTTGAAAAGGAATTATTTTAATAAATTGGAGAAAAGACAGACTGTGCTAACATCATGAAAATGTATAAACTTTTAAGGAATAAAAATGGTGTGATAGTCAACAGGAAGGACTCACTAAGATGTTAGTCAGCAGAATGACAAATATATCATAGGACAGAGGATTGCTTTTAGTTCAGTGCCATTTCCCACACTGAAGTATCAGAGATTTATTTGACTGAGCGACAATCTCTGTGTCCCAGACACAATATTTCAAGGTGTTTGAACACCATATGTTGCTTTTTCTCAAACTGCAAATTACTGATGTTTTTGCCACCTAGTTGAATTTCCCGCCCACAATCACATAAACTTGATCAAAACAGGCAGAGTAGAATTTGATATCCTCCAGCAGCTGTGGATCACTTAGACTCTAAATGCTGAAGAAATCTGAGTGAATTTTTAGGACGTCAAAAGCCTAGACTGGGAATCGCCAAATAATAATCAATGTCTCTTCTGTTGGTCAGTAAATATATCCAGGATCCTCTTATCAGCCGGCCTTTAACTGTGCAGATACACAGTGCACACACACACAGACACAAACAGTAACTAATTAATGACTATTATTCACAAAACAGGAAAAATTGTATCTTTGCCCTTTAGATGTAAATGTAAATAATGAGCTCCATCTATAATCCCATTACGGCCCTGCTGACAAGAACAGACCCACTTTTCAATGGGAACACACACTCTTGTCTAGCACACACATCAGCTTACATACGCTACCTGCTGCTTCCTTTGGTTATTACCATAATGGTTTCCTGTAAGAATGTTGGACAGCGTGACGGGTAAGAGTCGTTAGTGGCACAGGTGGGGTCATAAATCACATTTAACACTGTTGAACTTTTCGTTAATGGTAACCATGCACAAAAAAAATCAATAATAGACTGCCTGTGTCTACTTATGTAACATGTTGTAAATCCAACAAAGATATATGCTGAAAATGGGATGACAGGGTTTTTTGTGTTTGTTTCTTTGGGGTTTTTTTTGGCAAAAATGGATGGATGCACATTAGACAGTGGAGGTAGGGATAAAAAATAGAGATGTTTGCTGGGTAAAAACCATCTCTGACTTTATTCCTCTAGTTTGGTCCTTCTCTTGAATCCTATTTATTGCACAAAAGTGTAGTTGGTTGATTTGGGATTGACACCAAACTGATGTAAAAATCCATATTTGGACCTACTTTGTATCTTTGGCTGGATATTTAGTTGTGTGGTTTTTGTGATTCCTTTCCTAACATGGGTCAATTTCATGTCAGTTCAGTCATTTCAGAATGCAAATAGAAACTGCAGGTGCTTGATTGATGATGAGTCCTTCACCACATCTGTTTCTCAGCAAAAGTTTTTGAAGTTAATTTAAAATATGATACTTTTGACAGAAAAGGTGAATATGAATTAATTCCATCCCTGATGTATTCCTGTTGAGATGCTGCGTGCCAACGCATGAGACTGTTTGTCATCTTCTCTAATGCTAATAAGTGAGGAAAGTTTCAGTCATAAATCTGACACCGCAGTGATGGATATTTTTAAAGATTAATTTTGGAATTATTATATCATGATTTAGCCAACCACTCAATATTCAAACACTCTTTATTCATCAGGTGTATTAGGGCAGTTAAAGTGGAAGCCACTTCTGATTTAATAGCAGCAGTGATGAAAGTGCAGCTCCCCTGAGCATAGCACTCAGAAGAACCCTGTTTGAATAATCTACCTGAGTGAAAATTATTTTTTTGTCATATTTACAGCTGGACCATGATGGTTTTTGGAGAAAACTGTAGTCTGTATAGTAGGAGTATGAGAATTTTAGCACTCAAAACTTGTGAGTTGTGTGTGAAACGTTAGTACATAGTAAGATGGCTACGAAGGTAGACATAAGCATTGTTACTGTGTAGTTTTTGGCTGGACTGGGGCCAGCCCTATAAACAGTAACAAAGCTGTAAATTTCCAACTTACAGCCTTTGCTGCTAGATTTACTGACGTTTCACAGCCCTTAAGTGACTTTTCTTCACAAAAGAACCCAGGGACAATCTATTGACTTTTTGGACAAACCTTAGACACTTTCTGTAGAAGAGAGTCGCCAGTGTTGCCCCGCGAGTGCGAGGTTTGCCTTTCCATCCACAAGTACACCTCTCTTATTCAATTTAACACCATGCAGCTTTAGAGACAGGAATGAGCTTCTAACTTTCTCCCTGGGTGATCATTTTACAAGTAAATATAGCCAAAATCACAACCGGGCCGTTGTCTTTTCCTTATGTGCATGGTGATTTTGTCAGACTACGTCATGGTTATAAAATCAGGATTTGAGCAGTGCAGAGCAGCAGCTTGGAAAAGGCTCTGAAATGACTGCTGGTTAACATGTCGTCTTAATGGGCTGTGTATCAGTAACTATTTCATCCTTGTTCCATTGTCTGACAAAAGAAACAGAAAAAATGCAAATGAGAACAGCTTTATTGAAGATTCGGCGCAGAGACAGAGACATGGACGTGATGATAGATTCAAACTGTTCTACAGAAAAGCCTACAAAGAGACGGATACATAGTAAGAGAGAGTGATGTGTGCTGTGGTTGAGACCCTCCCTGATGTACATGACAGATGGAGAGAAAGAGAGTCCGCTTGTGATGTGAGCAGAAAGCAGCGTCCCCCATGCATACCAACAACTGTCATGGACTCGAAGTCAAGTGGCCACACTGAACAATTGACACCAGCATGCCCCTGTTTGTATGTGCTGTGGCTCTGTTTCTTTATGTGTGTCTGTGAAAGGGAATCTATAATAGTATGGATTTAAGGGTTCGGGTGTGTGTGTGTGTTGCAGTGTTTTTGTGTGTATGTAAATGTGTGTGTGTGTGTGTGTGTGTGTTTGTGTGTTTGTGTGTGTGTGTGTGTGTGTGTGTGTGTGTGTGTGTGTGTGTGTGTGTGTGTGTGTGTGTGTGTGTGCAAGGGCTGGGGGTAAGTGTGTTCGCGTCAGCATGGTGCTTATGAATTTGCGTAGCAGATGATGTCATGCTTTTCGGTATGAGGCTCTCTCACAATGGGAGTAGGGCACGCACACACACGCACGCACACACACTCTCAAATGAGTATGTCTATTTTTTTCTATCACTTTGTGGCATTTCGGCTCTGTGAGACAGTACAAACCAAAGAATAAAAATAGATGGGGTAGGAAAGAAAAAAATGAATTGCCTATGTTCATATCTTATTATTATGTTTTTTAAGATAGCCTGTAATGTTTAATATTTATGTCTAGGCATTGAACAGCAAATTTTCCTTCTATTTACAACAATCATGTCCAAACTGTACAGTTAAATTATTTTCGTAAATGGTTTTTTGATGGCATAGTCCTTCTTACTTTTACAATCTTCCTTGGAGAGGGTGGCATTTCTTTCAATGGGAGATTTTAAACTGACAGTGAGATATTGGCTTGACGTTGCTCAATAGTTAAACAGGAGACGTCTCTTATTAGAATGCCACTTCAGGTTAGAGTTGAGCACCCTGAAATGGAAATCATGATGCCAAAACTCATCATGCAAATAGTCTAATAACGGCTCCAGCTCTCAACAATTAGAATCACTGTGTAAGGCCTTGAAGCTATTGTCTGGGTCACTCATACACACACACACACACACACACACACACACACACACACACACGGATTTAAAAACCTTGTATTATAAAATATAGAATAATATAGTGTAATAGTAATTGTGTTCAACTGTTCGCATAAAAGATGGATAAATGAAGACAGGATGGTTTCATTGAAAAAAGATTAAAAGATAGTATTTTACTGTATTTTAAACATGCAGCTGATCAGGTATCAATATCACAAATCTGTGTTCTTTAATATATTTCAACTCATTATTATTAGTTCAGTAAATGCAATTCAATATTAAAGCTGCACTGATTCATATTTTTACATTAAGAATGGATCAGTTGACTACATGTAATGTGAAAGGGGTCACTCGTAACCATGAGCCCACCTAGAATTATAACCTGACTGTAACTTCTACAAAAACCTCAGTTCGAACAAAATTCGAACCACCACATAATTTGTTGGAGTTAATTTGCATGCAGTCGTGTTTGCCTCCACTTGGGTGGATAACATGTGAATCCTCAAATTTGTTGTCATTGTAGAGTAAAACAGCTGCTTTTATGAAGTTGGCATCTTTGTTGGTTATTTTGTTACCTACGGTGTAGAACCCAGAATACTTGCAAACACAGCCTCTCACAGCCTCTCACAGCCTGAGACCTCACTGTTTTGGTTTCACTCTCACTGCACCTCGCTATCGTTGTTTCCAGATGCAGTGTCCAGCTGTTTTTTAAAAAAAAAAATGAACAACAACAACAACAAAAAAACTCTAAAAACCAACTTTCCGTCCAGCACCAGATGGCAGACAGATGCAGTTAGTCACCTGAACATAGTGAAACATTTAGCTTCTAAACAGCCAATTATTTCCCAAGTAGAAGTTAGTGGAGACCAAACACGAGCTAAATGGAGGGTGAGTATTGGATCTACATGTGCCAGGTCGTCATAAATACGATTCTATATGAATGCTAATGTGCCTCTGTATCCACTGGATGTGTAAATAAGCAACTGTTCGCTAACATGTTGGCCATAGCAACTTTATATGGTGAAATTATGCCAGTGTTGTGTTTACAGCTGCTCCCATATTGCCAAAAAATACATACAATGTACACTACTAGTAGCCCGGATCCTCTCCACAAACCTCATTTCCTAGGGATGTAGTCCTTACAGAGCTACAGCTGTCAGGGTGAGATGGTCTGATTTCTTCTTCTCTGTATTCATTGCGCACGGGCCAAGCACAGGAATGCTCTGAAAATGTTATGTAGCTCATATGAAAGTAGACAGGGCTATAATGTGACCTACTAGAGACAATGGAGCAGTAATGACACAGACGTTAAGTGCACACACACACACACACACACACACACACACACACACACACACACACACACACACACACAAACACACGCACACACACAGTCTTTAACCTTAATTTCTCTCCTCTCTTTTTTCCTCTCTTCTCCCTTCTGTCATCTGTCTTTCTCTCCTTCCCTTTCCTCTGTTGTTCACCATTACAAGCAGTCATAAAGACATTAAGATATAACCACACAGGAGACAGGAGCCATAAAACACACACATACAGTGGTAGATATGGCCCTAATGTGTATAAAGTACACAAATCAGCAGGATCCCTCAAACAGCCAGAGAGGAGGGCAGATAAGAAAGCCAACAAGCTTCAGTTATTAATATGCAAAATATAAATGGTGGATATGAAAATCGGCATGTGTTGGTAGTTTAATAAAAATATCACATTATCATTATTAATTGGTCAAGTTAGGATTTATTTAATGTTATTCTGGTGTAATGATATTATTAACAGAAAACTTCCCTAATTTTCCTTCAACATACAAAATCTGTGGTGATTAACAGCGGTAATTTGATTATGCTGATTTACTAAACAGGCCCACCATTCATTTTTCTAGCAGAGTGATGACACAAAAGTGTGTTTTCATTACTGTAATAAATACAGAATATAATATGCAGATTTTATTATTTTGCCGAGCATTTGTAAACATTAGAAATGAACAAATATATCAAACTGACCCCTGTTTTTTTTTTCTTTTTTGAAAAATGTGTCTGTGTCAGTATATTACAGTATCTGTCAGCACAGGCTCACACATCATGCAATACTTTCATCACTGACATCATTTCCCCAATGTGCTGTTTGCTTAGGTTAGCTGTTTTTTTTTTTTGACATGATGAAGCTGATGCATACAATATGAAGCTTTTAAGGTTCATAAGTCCACTTACACTTGATTCTGTGACTGGTTACAGCAGCAAAATGGGCAACACCAGTTTACATTACTGTGAATAATTAAGCACTGTGGGAAAATCACAACCCCTCGAAGCCCAGAAATTAGTGGCATTGGCCATTTAGAAGATGGAAGGTTTGTCTGTATCAGATGAAGACAAGGACCTTTAAGATATTAAATGATATCAAGACCTACAGCCACCCAGAGGGTTTATTATGCAAGGTAGACATAACATCCCAGTATTAGATAGAACCCTTGTTACATGTACTCCTCCTCTTTCTCTGTTTAAGGATAATCTAGCAGGTAACATTTCTGGGAGTGCAGTGACTAGAAAAAGCACTAGACATCTTCTACGCTGTCTTATAATATCTTCTTCAGTGGTATACATTGATGTGCAGCATCTATGGTTTATTCTAGTGTTTAGTTTCCTGTTGTCATATCAGCCTTGTGCACCTGCTCTCATAATGACAGCAATGCGACCTGGCAGCCCTGCCGTCATAAAAGCACAGTGACTAGTTGAGCATTTGGTGAGGTTACTATGGGGCACCGGGATGGGAGACACAGAGACAAGTCTATGGTGGTGAACACACACACACACACACACACACACACACACACACACACACACACACACACACACACACACACACACACACACACACACACACACACACACACAAAGAAATAAGACTCATAGCTGTAGTTAACAAATCTGCCATGGCGAAATAGACATGCTACTTCACAACCACTTTAAAGGTTTGTGAGCCATTTAAAATGTTTTATATTTCTACACACAACTGACCTAAAATGTGTCCAGATCCCCATCTAAGCCCTAAAGTTAAATAAAGAGAATCCAATTAAAAAAATAACACAAGAAACATAATACAGTACTTTTTCCTTTTTTTTATTAAGCAGAATTTTCAAATATTAAATATTTTGTTGTAAAAAGTTTGTGAACCATTGCTTTCAGTAACTGGTGTGACCCTTTGAGCAGATATAACTTCAACCAAACGTTTCCAGTAACTGTTGATCAGACCTGCACATTGAGTCCTTACAAAACCTCTTCAGCTCTGTGATGTTGGTGGGCTTCCCTGAATGAACTGCTCACTTCAGGTGCTTCCACAACATTTCTATTGGGTAGAGGTCTGAACTTTGACTCAGCCACTCCAAAACGTGACTTTTCTTCTGCTTTAATCATTTTATGGTGGACTGGCTTGTGCGTTTCGGGTCATTCAGTTCATGGATGGGAACCCTGAAATATTCCTGAAGCATTCGTTGGTACAATGCTGAATTCATAGTTCCATCAATGATGGCAAGCCATCCTGGTCCAGAGGGAACCATGATACTGCTACCACCATGTTAAATAGCTCATGGTTCATTGTTTGTTTGATGGTAGAGTCATCAACAATGACCTTAGCAATGCCAGAGAGGCCTGTAGATCCTAACACGTCACCTAGGGTTTTTTGGTGACCTACTTGGATATTAAACTCCTTGCCCTTGTATTGATTTTTGTTGGATGACCACTCCTGGGGAGAGTAGCAACGGTGGTGCATTTCCTACGTTTTTACAGGATCTGCCTGACGGTGGATTGGTGGAACCCAAACTCTTTAGAAATGGTTTTGTAACCTTTTCCAGTCTGCTGAAGAACCACAACTTTTTCTCTGAGGTCCTCAGAAATCTCCTTTGATCGACGCATAGTACACGTCCACAGACCTGCGTGATGAAGATCAGTGTTTGATAGTGAAGACCGAGGTTTGTGGTCTTTAAACAGAGCAGGGCCTCCCACACTCACACCTGACTGTCACCCCATTGACTGACACACTTGACTCTAATTAGCTCCTTAAATTCACCAGGTTCACATACTTTGTCCAGTCACATATTTAATGTTGGATCATTTGCTCGATAAATAAATGAAAAAGTACTGTATAATGTTTTTTTGTATTATTTGTTTAATTGGATTCTCTTTATCTAATTTTTAGGACTTAGATGAGGATCTGGTCACGTTTCAGGTCAGCTGTATGTAGAAATATACAACATTTTAAAGAACTCACAAACTTTCTGGCACCACTGTAAATGTACGTTGCAGCCTGCTTCAGTGCTCACAGACACACTTGTTTATGTTAATTTTTTCATAATGCTAGTCAAACCATTTTGAGGAACGACGCCTTACTCATAGCTGTTCTGTCGGGTTCACTCATCATCTGCTCTGAATGTTTTACATGGGTTATGAAAATTTTAAAATATATAATTGACACATTGGTCTAGACTTGTTTTTGTGTGTTTCCTCCATACTAAGAGCGACAACAGCATATATGGCTTTTTTTTTGAGAATGAGCAAAAACTGTTTGAATTAATGGAACAAAATTAAATGTTACCTGCATTGGTAAAACAGTTCCCTCACTTTGTAACAAAATTTGATCGTATTTGATATTATTTCATGTTTATATGGTATTTTATGTAATAAGTGTCTAAATACTTGATTCTGACAAACATAATCCCCCTTACAGAGACAGATGCACATGTAAATAAATAAAAGCGACATCTCAGTCTTCATGTCATGTCATCTTGTTCTACATCCTTCCGATGACGCAGGTGAGACGAGCAAATTCTGCTAAATATAAACTTGCACTGGAAAGGTCAGCAATGTCACATTCCTAAATACAAACCTTACTACAACTTCAAATATAAACTGGTTAAATCCCGATGACCCAAAGTAAACTTTTGGATTTGAATTCATATATCTTAGCTACATATTATCACCGTCTTCATCTGTCTCCCTGCCCCCTCATGTCCTCTCTTTCCTCTCTACCTCTGATGTGTACTATTTGATAATTTGTGAAAAACAACACTGAGAAATACAAAGTGTGCATTAGAGTATGTATGAAATTAACAAACCTTAAACAAACCGTGAATAATCATGACTTAAGCGAAGCAAAACAGGAAGCAATTAAGTGTAGCAAAGGGTTTAACCTGAGAACAGACTCCTGACTCAGCACTGTGGTCAGATGTACACTTGTCCTCACACTGGCCCTCTTATTCTTCTTTGAACATTTAACAGAAAATCATAGATTATATAACATTTTCAGTTGTGGGCAGTCCTTCGGCATATGTTTGCTAAACTAAGAAGTCAAAGTTAACATAGCTTCTGTGTCACATTCTGTGTGACTGTCAAAATATGTTATATTAGCTTATAAATAGGTTTGGAAAACACATCTATGGTTTCTGTTGTCTCATTCCATCTGTGGGGCATTTCTGGGACTGCACTGCATAAATTGCCCTTGCCCTGGTCGAGTGTATGGTTCTCTGCTTTCGCTGTTTTGTTTTGTTTTTTTGACCGAGCACTCATCATGTTGTATGACTTGGGTGGGTTTCAGGTGACAGAATAAATTGCTTGTTGTAGTGCAACTATTATCCGACACATTTATACTTTCAGTTTTGTTTACTGCACGTCCCCATCTGCAATTTCTCCAACATCTGAATAGTGTGTTCTTTTTGTTTGTTTATTTTTTTCATTATCGACTGATGTACTGATTATTTTCTCAACTGATTACAGTTGCAAACCTGGAAACCTGGAAGCAATTAATTTTTTTGGAAATTTTAATTGAAAAAATACTGTAAGAATTAACAGATGATCAAAATAGTTGATTAATTTTGTCTCCGTCAACTGATCGATTCATTTATTCAGCACTCAAGCACAGAGACTTGGTGTTGCATTAAAATTCCTAACTTTCAGGAACTTTCAGGTACATCGGGGTGTTCTACGAATGACAAGCCACTTGAAAGAATTTATTTACTGACATCACTTAAATAAGGTCCCAGCCTTGGCAATAAAAAAATATATTTTATAAGTGGGAATTCATGCTTTCTTACATGGATTAGCACACAAATGAGGATTGCTTATAAATAACATACAGTATCTAGGTTCAGTGTCAGGGGTTGTAAAGAGAACTGTGTGGCCACAACATCTTGAGTCAGGCGAATTATTAAGCCTCTTTCAGACATAGAATATATTAACAATGCTGGGTTTTATTACCCATTAAGTAATGGCTTGGATTTTAAATAAAGGTCTCTGTTATGCAAAGGTGCTATGTTGACTATGGACATTGTTTGGCAGAACACTGGCAAGCAGCCAGTTAAGAATCCTACTCCAACTTTCAAGATCTTACTGCAGCAAGGAGATTATCATGCATCAGGAGGTGCCCTCTCTGTCTTGTTCTCATTCAATGCTGTTCACACTCTGGCTAATTTACCACAATTTAAAAAAAACATTTCAGTCGTGTAATCTCGTCAAATTATTCCACTCAGTAATATAATGAAAAGCTTTATCATGGCACACATTGTGGGATTGTATTGTGTGTTTAGGTGATATGTAGTTATTTAGTTCCTTAAGATTACTATACGTTTTTCAACTGAAGCACAGTCAACGTGAAAAACCAAATGATTTTACCCTGAGGAGGCTGACGGGGTCTAATGTCAGCTAATGTTTGTTTTGGAGGGCAGACTGAAGGAAATGCAATTCTACTTCATTCGACTTGATTCAATTTGCTGTCTGGTAAATTCTAATAATCGGCTGTAAATATTGTTGGTTAAAAATGCCACAATGAAACTGTAATGAGTGGAGCAGGTGAGGACAGGAGGAAGAGGACCCTCCTCACACATTTCACATCCACAGACCACAGCAGAGGACGACATTAACTCTCATTGTATTATTCCTTCAGGACCTGCTGCTAATCATATGAAGGACGTTGCTGAAGAAATACGCAACTGTGAATAAATTGATGATATTTATCTTGTGCTCATATTGTCTCAAACAATCACAATATTACAGTGACATGAACAAAAGTGTGAGAAATGTTTTGCTTCTTACAATAGGCACATCATATCATATCATACTAAACTAATGAAATGATTAAACTGATCAGGTCAAAGACAACTTAGCACTCCGTTATGTCCCATGGCTTGAAAAGTCTACAGGGGAATATTGTGCAGGGTATCTGTATGACTTTTTTCAAACACAGTGACCTCATACACAATTATCAGTTCACAGAGTTACAGTAATGAAAACCAAAACCGGTCTAATTCTTAATCTAAATCACATTTAAAGGAAAATACCAAGACACAGGACGCACAGTGACTGTGGACTGAACATGAAACTGATGAAGATAGAAGTTGCACACCAGCAGCCATGATGCAGACATTTTTAATAGAGATGATGCTCCCACATATCAGGTGTTCTTCTGGTCTTTGAAAAACAGGAAAA
Organism: Xiphias gladius; assembly: GCF_016859285.1. Classification (NCBI taxonomy): domain Eukaryota; kingdom Metazoa; phylum Chordata; class Actinopteri; order Istiophoriformes; family Xiphiidae; genus Xiphias; species Xiphias gladius. The sequence goes on from NC_053421.1 coordinate 9,689,003, forward strand.
CTCCAGAACACATCCATACAGGCAGTACTGTAGCTTATGTGTTTATACAGCGCTGCTTTAGTACACTGGAATGTAATTTTTAAAAAATGGAAAAATTGAATTCATGAGTACCAAAACACATCCTTGCTTATTCATTACACTCAGAGGTTTGCTTGTACAGCTTTACTTGCTCTGGTATTTCCAGTAGCTTATGATAGCTATTGTTAGCTAATGTTAGCAAACGTTAGATCCATTCTGTTCTGTAACTGATGCTACTCTGTCATTTCACTGAATTTATGATTCGTTTCTACTTGTGCTACTTTTAACGTTGTTTTAGCGTTTGCGTTATCTTGCTATTGCTACTTTTGCCTGCAGTTGAGTTAAAGCAACATAGGGTTGCTTTAAGACTATACTATGAATGTAATTTCTTGCATTAATCTGTTTAACAGGTACTGTAAATCTTAGCTCATGTAAAGTCCTGGTTACCTTTTAGCCAAAAGTACAAACCAATTATATGATTATATTCCAATTAATCATCTCAGTAACCAACAACTTTATGGCTTATAACCTGTGAATGAGTAATGTTTTGTCTCCTTACTGTGTAGTTTAATCAAATGAAAACATATCTAATCACGAGCCATCTGAACAGCAGCAGCCAGTTACCATATATAAGTGCCTGTATATATCAGGACAGTGATGAAGTAGCAAGTGTCACACTCAGCTGATGACTTGACAGGTACCTGGAGGGCCCTCATCTTTCAAACTGGCTTCAGGCAATTTAAAGGTGAAAAAGACTGCAGGAAGTGATATTTTGAGTCTATGTGTGCAGACTTGCATTTGTGCCGCATATTAAATTAAGTCAGGGGATCAAACAATTAGTATTGATTAATATAGTAAGTATATTTATGATATATATATATATATATATATATATATATATATACAGTAGTTAAAAGTCTGAGACCACTAGTAAAGATACTTTTATTTTGCGTTTGTTTTGAATGTAATACTATTTTTTTTATTACAAATGATAATATCAGTCTAACAATGTGAGTGAAAAGTTGAATCTTTGAATTATGTACATGAATTTCAGAATCTTTTAGTATTTAGTATGTCCCCCTTTTGCTTTAATGGCAGCGTGGTACACAAGCTGGCATGGACTCCACAAGTTTGTGCAAAGCCTGATGATCCATGTTGTCCCAACATTGATAAATCTCAACCTTGGATTCATCACGGAATAGGACTTTTTTTTCCCAATGACCTACTGTGAAATGCTGGTATTTCTTAGACCACCGGAAGAGTTTGGCCTTGTTTCCCCTTTCTGAGAAGTGGTTTAGGAACTGCTACTCATCCCCTTAGACCACTACAAGACAGCTTTCGTTTGACAGTACTTTTGGAGATTTTCAGATTTCATTCTTTATATAGAAAATTCTGTATCTGTGATGAAGTTGCTTTTGTATCGCTCAGGGAACTAAGCTTGATGTATTGCTCTTCTGATGGTGTTGTCACTTTTGGTCTGCTTGATCATGCTTTGGATACTGACCCAGTTTCTGCAGAGCGTTTTAGAGTTCCATGCACTGCCCCCTTAGAAACCTTTCGTCTAGCCATGACTTGACGCTGAGAAAGACCCTCTTTGCTTTGAATTACAGTTTGACTTCTGACACTTTCATGTGTGTTGTGTGTTGCTACTTAGCAAGCAATGATCTCCTGGAAACTTGAAGCACAGCCTTATTTATAACAGGTGACTCTGGCTGCAAGTTGAGTTACTTGAACGAGCCTGTGATGAGTAGATCAAACCCACCTGATCCATCTGAACAAATGCTTCAATGCAAGGGATACAACTCTAAGAAATCCGGCCTTTTGCACAAAGAAGTTAAGTTGGTCAGTGCCCTGAAATTTGCTTAAATTTGATTGCTGACTTAGAAATAGTACAGAATCTTAGATATTTCTTCTTCATTTCACATGACATAACTTCTTGTGTTTTTAAAAGTTTCTGAATCCTCAAGCTTTCTGATTATTTCCAGGTTTACATGAAAATATTAGAGATTTTTAATGTCTCAGCCTTTTACTGTATAGCAATTAGTATGGTATTATGTACTGTAACAGTATTGATTATGGAGAAGGTAGATTTACTGTATTTCAGCAATAACAAAGCACTCTTATCTTTTAAAAAGACACCAAGATTTGAGCAGATGATAGACATTATATGCTAAATCATATTTTTTATCAGGTAATTTTGTGATAATTCAAGATTGTTTTTACTGTATGAATATTCTAAGGTCTTTGAGATGTTTCTACACCTTATTTGGAGTCCAGCTGTGGTAAATTAAGTTGGTTGGATGTGATTTGGAAAGGCACACACCTTTCAATATAAGGTCTCACAGGCTGACAATGTATATCAGAGCAAAAACCAAGCCATGAGGTCGAAGGAACTGCCTGCAGAGCTCAGAGAAAGGATTGTGTTGAGGCGAAGAATTCTGGCTAAGCTCCAGAGATCCTGTGTGGAGATGGGAGAAACTTCCAGAAGGACAACCATTCCTGCAGCAATCCACTGATCTGCGCTTTATAGCAGAATGGCCAGACGGAAGCCTCTCCTCAGTGGATGACACATGAAAGCCCGGTTTGAGTTTGCAAAAGAGCACCTAAAGAACTCTTGGACTGTGATAAACAAGATTCTCTTGTCTGATGAAACCAAGATTAAACTGTTTGGCCTCAATTCTTAGCATCATGGAGGAAACCAGGCACCGCTCATCACCTGCCCAATACCATCACAACGTTGAAGCATGGTGATGAAAAAATCGTGATGTGGGGGTTGGGGAAAGGTGAACAGAGCAAAGTACAGAGATGTCCTTTTCTGAAAACCTGGCCCAGAGTGCTCAGGACCTCAGACTGGGCTGAAGGGTCACCTTCCAACAGGACAATGACCCTAACACACAGCCAAGATGACACAGGAGTGGCTTAGGGACATATCTGTGAATGTCCTCAAGTGGCCCAGCCACAGCCCTGACTTGAACTCAATCGAACATCTCTGCAGAGTCCGGAAAATGGCTTCCACTGACGGTCCCCATCCAACCTGACAGAGCTTGAGCGGATCTGCAGAGAAGAATGGCAGAAAATCCCTAAATCCATGTGTGCAAAGCTTGTTGCCAAGAAGACTCAAGGCTGTAATTGCTGCCAAAGGTGCTTCATTCTAAGTGTAGAGTAAAGGGTCTGCATACTTATGTCAAAGTGATATTTCAGTTTTTTTTTCTCTGTAATAGATTAGCAAAAATTTTTAATATTCTGTTTTGAATTTATCATTGTGGTGTAGATTGATGAAGAAAAAAATGAGTTCAATTGATTTTAGTACAAGGCTGCAACATAACAAAACATGTAAAAAGTGAAATGGTCTCAATACTTTCGGAATGCACTGTACATGGCAATATAAAGAGATATGTTATCAATTTTATCCATAAAAACGTAAAACAGATATAATGATCAACAGTATCTTCCTCCATAATCGATACTCATGTCAACATTTGTGGGTAGTGCTAGTTCTGCTGTGTGATGTTTAACAATGTGGGGACCAAATTAAACCATAATGTGAAATATATTTATAATAGTTGCTAAAGGGGAACATTTTTCTCAAGATGAATACTTCTGCAGCATATGTACAGAAATCAAAACATTAACGATTCATGTCCCTATTACGCCGATTATAAATAAGAATGAGGTAGTGCTTCTCTCTGAGATTAATTAACATGACACTACATTAACACTGTTGTTACCTTTGGATATGCAAATACACAAGAAATGCATGAAGTGGTCAGGGATACTATACCAAAAAGAATCATTCTGGACCTTGTAGTAAAGCACAGTTAAATTACTGTAAAAGTGAATGCATGTTATAGTTTAAAATGGACTGATTTGAAATGTGGAATTATAAAATTTCTGAAATGCCTGACTTGATTATCTGCTCTGGTGTCACAGGGTCAGATGCTGCATTTAATGAGTCAGGCTGAAAGTACCGAAAGTTACCGATAAACATGCAGTCAGGCTGTGCAGGGGTTACCATGTTACTCTGCTATTTTTTTTGAAAGAGCAAGGAAGGGGGCAAAATGTTGGGTGGCATTTTAATGAAGAACTCACTTTATATTTTGTAGCCGAGTATATATGCATGTATCTATAGAGACTTGTGTCATTAAGATGAATGAAAACCCACAGACAATTTAAACATGACTGTCACTCAGAGAAACGTAGTATATCTCACACGTTTACTCTCTCAGATTTATTACTCCCTGGTGATCAGAGAACATATGTTTTATATGTTTACACTGGACTAGAAAACCTCTAATGGCAGCACTTTAAACCCTAAAACTGCTTTGTGTGTGGATGGGAGACAAAAAAAAAGAAAGAGTGACCAAGAGAATTGATCGAGTGAATATCCAAAGGCAAAAAACCTGGTTGACAGTTGTGATCCACAGACTGACGTCAGACAGAAGACAACAGAAAACAGTTCACTTTGAGATGAATTCTCCAGAAATGTGCGCACTGAGCAAATCGAAGGCTTGTTGAGTGACTGTAGAGGCAGTTAGTACAAGAATAAAATGAACCTAGTGTACACTATCCACACAGCTTAATTAACATGAGAAAAGCAGGTGTGAAGTGCCCATCCAGGGAAGACAATAAGTCTACAAATCCAAACAAAGTAAAAATGAATCATACTTTACACAGAAATGCTACAATATACTTGACATGGACATGTAGCACAATAAAACAAGTGTGACATTCAGCCGCACTAGCGGTTCTGTCAGGCTGGGATGAGGCACAGTGATGCTTTGAGCTAATAGCTAACATCAACATGCTATCATGCTGATGTTTAGCAGGTATAATTTTTTACCGTGTAATGTAATGTTCACCATCTTACTTTAAGCCATCCTATCATGGTAATCCATATTTGATTCAGACAATAAGAAGTGGTTGAGATATCCCTCCCGTAGATGTTGAGACATTTCAAAGGATAAGTTAAAACTGTATTGTCCTTTCCACAGCAATAACACAAACAGGCGTTTCACATAAGAACCAAAGAGTCTGAAATCACAAAAGATCGGCATTGTCAAAAATACTAAAAATGCAGTACATATTCAGTCTCTAAAGGCTACGTTCGAGGTTTCTGGCAACATTTAGGTTGACTACACAAGCCATGTGAAACATCGTTGCTGAAGGTCCTGGGTGCGTAGCCCATCATGCTTCACGTCTTGAGGACATGATCGCATGTCACATTGTTGAAGTGTACTTTCCTTTCGAGCTGCTGTTAATTACTCTGTGCCCAAAAGTCTCTTGAGCAATCTTGGCTTTGAAGCATGGACAGCAGCTGAGCTGGGTGGAGATAAAGACTTACTTTACCTCAAGACACATGTCTCTGAGAGCGAGAGACGGTTTGTATGAATTAGTTTTAAGGGCAGTTCATGGAGAATATTCAACATATCAAAAATATATATTTTTTTACTTCAAGGAGAAAATTTATCCTGTCTTTTCTAAGACTTTTTTTGTTGTTTTCTCCATGATGTCCACTCAGTTTGCGGTAATAATGATTACCTTACTCCACGGATGACAAGAAATAAGGGCCTGACCAATATTTTTCTGACTATGACATGCCAGGAAAAGAAGTTTCCTCCTCCTCTATCATCTCATTCCTCTTCCATCTCTTTACTTTTCTGTCCTGGCTGACTCAACTCTGCAGAATGTTCTCATTTCCCCTCTGGGACCACACACACCTGCTAGTCCTTTACTAAGCATCAAAAACAGTTTCACAACCATCCAGTATCGCGTATCCATCTGTCCCCTCTCTTCGTTTTCATCTCCATCTCTCCATTATTCAGATAGGGAGCAGTCTTACTTTCCGTCGTCTGAGTTGCATCTCTGTCATCTGTCACTCTGTCTCTACTTTCACAATTTAAGGTTTTGGAGCCTGGTTTGTTATTAAGAAAGAGGAGATAATCATGATAAATGATTAATCTCTACTCTTTAGTACATAATTTTAATGTACACTGAGATTTGCTATCTCCATCTGGTTTGCCAAAACAATAAGATACACCATGTAGATAATAAAAATTATAAGCCTATTTCCATTATCAAACTGCAAAACAATGACATATTTTCTTTGCGCAATTAAAATTAATAACAGAACAAAAAGAGTGGTAGGTATAGGAAGACAGACTGTACGACCAGCTGAAGAGAAAGCTCTGCTGGGCTTCATTCTGAGGCCAGGAGGAGCACATATATGTTTATTAGACCAACACTGGGTGCATTTCTTAATCTTTCAAGGCTGATTTGCTTTCCTTTCCGAGCTTAGACTTGGCCGTGGTTTGTGTTTACGCCAGCTGTCAGTTCTGTTCTCTGAGACACACTGCCTCCCTGTGGAATATAGCTGTAACTGGAAGGGCTAGAGCTAGAAAAGTTACTCAGAGCGCTCTAACATTCTTTGCTATTCATGGGAACTGATAATCACATTGATGTATTTATGACTTGAGTCTTTTCATTAACCACAACTTTAAGAGTAAAAGTAAATACTAGGGCTTAGAATGGATAAGGAAATTAAGGTGAGAAAGCAGGGATTTCCTGTAAATACAGGATGCTGAAAATGAGACAAGAAAAAAACGATAGTGGCAGGAACAAGTAAACAAACCCTTTGGAATTACCTGGTACAGAACTGCCTCAGCTCAGCCATATTCTTAGGATGTCTGGTGTGAACAGCTCTCTTGGTGTCATCCCACAGCACTTCTATTTGGTTAAGGTCTGGGCTCTGACTAGGCCACTCCTAAGGGTGCATTTTCTTTGAAGTCATTCTGTAGTTGATTTACTTAAATGTTTAGGGTCATTGTTCTGCTGCATCACCCAACTTCTGCTGAGCATCAGCTGGCAAACAGCCACCCTGACATTATCTTTTAAGATACACTGATAAATTTGGGAAAATACTTCACCTATGGGATGATGTTTTCTTGTTGGTATGCAGCGCCCTTTTTACACCATATGTAGCATTACATGTTCTTTCCAAACAATTCAACCTTAGTTTTATCAGTCCATAAAACATTTCCCAGTAGTGTGGTGGAGTGTCAAGGTGCTCTTTGGCTAACTTCAGGCGCATAGTGATGATTTTTTTTGAAGAGTTACAGCTTCCTCTGTGGTGTCCTGCCATGGACACCATGCTCCATGCAACCAGACACCATGATTTGGTACATTCTGCATTCTGCGTTGTGCTTCTAGAGTCATCTTAGCTGGGCACCTGCTTCTAGGAAGTGTTGGCACAATACTAAATTGTCTACATTTATACAGAAGACAGTTTCTTTAATAGTGGACTGATAAATATCTAAACTCTTTGAGATCCCTTTGTAACCCTTTCCAGTTTCATGAAAATAAATGAATCTTGAGCGCAAATTTTCAGAGACCTTTTTAGCAAGGTCACCAGATGCTTCTTATGAATAGAAAACTCAGTGTTTGATTGTGTTTTATAAATCAAAGAAGCTCTAACCCAGACCTCTAGTCTTGTTTCATTGACCGGACAAGAACTCTGACTCAAGTTAGTGCTTGTTGATGTCAGGAGCCCAGGGTGCACATACTTTTTATCAATCTACAGTGTCAGTGTTTGAATTATGTATCAAGTATGGACAAGAACATTACAATTATTTTTGCATTATTAAAGTAGAATTTGTTCATTGTTGTAACTTAGATGAAGATCTGACCACATTTTAAAACAAATGTATACATACATGCAAATAATTCCAAGGGGTTCATGAGCTGCATTAAAAAAAAAAAAAAAAAAAAAAAAAAAAATCAATATTTGCACATAATGTAGATGAGGGCACACAAATATGATAGAGGGTAACATGGTGGTCATGAAAATTTATTTTCAAGTTCCTTCTTTGGTCACTCGAGGCCTGAGTGTGATAGTCTATACATGAAAGTGAGGTCTAAAAGGGAGACAATGTTGTGAATGGAGTAGAGTAATCAGGGAAAACTCGGAGAGTATGGAAATGAGAGAGGCATGGACATGCTGCAGAGGTGCGGTGGCAGATACAGGGAGTTGTAATACTCCAGACGTTAGAAAATAATTCAATATCATTGATCGACTTTCGGTGGGATTTTATCGTGACATGGTTATATCATGAGATTGTGCATGCATTTGTTATATTATTGAATATATTGGAAAATCATTTGTATCAATGTGGTGCCGGGTTCCAGTGTGTTATCCAGCCCTATTACTACAAATGATTTATGGGCACTTTATGGCCTTTCAGAGTTCACAACCAAGACAGTTGTCCCACACCTCTCCTCAAAAAGGGCATATGATCAACAGCCATGAACCAGAGGCATAAAAATCAACAAAACTTTCACATCATGCCAAAAGACTCAAATTAAACACATTATTCTTTGCGTAATAAGGCAAAAACAAGTAACTGTATTTATATGCATTTATTTTCTTATTGACAGTACACAGTCTGTTCTGTAGAATAGAACACTTCAGTCCCTGAACAGAAAAGTTTATTTCCCTCTTTACTCAAAATAAACAACTTAATTCCCTGTCTTTTTCTCTACTGTTGCAGTTTATATAAAAAAAAGAAACAAACAGGTTAGCATGGCTATATGTGTTTGCATACATTTACAATGTAATAATAATTCCCCTTCCGAGGTTAACACAAATTAATCAAGATAAATCAACGTACTGTACACAAATATATGGCCCTACAGCAAAATTACTGTTTGTAATGACTTACATTCAGATGATTGAAGAGACACACAAAAAAAACAAGCACACACACAAACACACACCAACTGCTTGTTGCACCATTCTTGGCACTTGGTATGATTATTAAATACTGTGAATTGTTGTCTTAATTTTTTTTCTCCCAAATACGTAGCTGTTAAGTAGTAAGCGTTTTAAATGGAAATGTTTCCACAAAGCTGTTTTACTCTAAGTGCCACAAAAATGTTTATCATATAACCATGACAACATAAAATTGTCCAATCAAGAATGATTCAAAATGTCTGTGTGACAGCTCAAAATATAAATAAAAACTGCTAAAGTCCTTCACTTAAACATATACAATGGATATTCAGTTATATGTGTGCCTCTAGTAATCCAAGTGTTTAACGAATATATTTAATGATCATTAATCAATTAATAACTCTCACTAGATAACATTGCAAGTTTAATTCCTTAATCATTGAGGATTTCAGCAGATCACTGCCAGCATCAGAACCAGCCATTTTGTCCTTTCTTTCATCAGTCAGACGAGCAGTCAGTGGCCCAGTCCCAACGTCCCAACTTTCTGGTAATATGCTGCCCCTTATTTGTTTGGAATATGAATTCGACAGTTAGCCAATTCTTACACATTGTCCCTTTAATAAAATTTAATGTTACTTTATTTTTTTTCAAATAGCCCAATACATTTTACAGACAGTGTACAAAATGCCTGATGGGCGTTCCCGAGGGTAGGCACTGGAACTGGACCAAAAACTTCCCTTCAGCAACAAACTGTGACAAAAGCTCAGTCGCTTTTTCTTAAAACCAACATTTGGATACTGAAATTACAATTACATTTGGAAATGTACAAGGTTTGCAATGCCTAATATTGCTTTACATTTTTTCACCCACACACTTGTTTGATTTTGACAAAACAAATAATATTATGTCAGTATGTATGCATACGATTGCTTACACCAGCAATATGGAAATAAAGAGGATCTGTGATTAAAATCTGTTTTGCAAGCAAACATTCTTCAATTCTGTGTCATCGTGGTCCCACCCACTTTTTATGTGGGTGTAACTTTGGTTTTGAATGAAAGCTCGGGGTGCAGCAGTGCCTGTGGCAGACTTTATTTTCTCATCTTCCGGCCCCCATCTGCATTTTGTTGTATAAGGATGTTTGTGCGAATGTCGTGGCATTTGCATCCTCCTCAAACTATTTCTACACTGACTAGATGAGTATGGAGGTGCACCAAAATGGGAAAGTCTAAATGAAACAGTCAATGTGTTTTACCTGGTATCTGTATAGCTGGACCTGATCTGTATTGCCGCTTTTGTGCTACATGTTACTGTGGATTCTAAATGTAGGGGATGCTTCACCCAGAAACAGACACAAACATAAAAGAGCATGTGTGGGAGCTCCCTCAGCAGGTTCAGACGCGAATAAATTAGTTTACAAAATTATTCTCATTTACTCCCTCTACTGCATACCATCTAACAAAAGGCAAAATTAAACAATCAAATAAAACAAATTCAAACCCATACTCCAATGAGATACAGTATGTTAGCTGATTTTAGGCACATAAGAACATTCAGTCACAGCGAGAGGAAACATTAAAGCCCCAATCCAGTTTTTTTTTTTAAACTACATATTTCATACAAACAGAGAGAGAGAAAAAAAAAGAGTTGCTTCTAAAAAAATAATCTCTAATCTCTAATGCTATTGCCACTGTATGTGGCATTATGACTTTCATTTAACTCCAGTGCAATACAATGCAGACACAATAAAAGGCTTAAAAATACCATAGTGGCCCAAATATAAGATGAAAATGTTTTTAGAGGAAAACCTTTTGACTTAGCTTTGGTTGACTTTGACATTAGTCTCTGTCCTTAGCCCTGCCAGCTTGTATCATACTCTGAACACTGCGATGACAAAATTTTTATAAATACCATGTAAAAAATTCAAAAGCCAAAAACTAAAAACCATCCTGTTTGTTGTGCTACCTGTTATCGTTTTTACAGGTGTGTCATTTACGATGGTCGTCAATGGGGAAAGTGTTTTCTGACGATTTTTCTGTTGCAGTATGACGATAGAAACCTGCTAGCCCAGCCACAGTAAGGCTACAAACCACACGTGACATGATACTGTTACGTTAAGAAAGTGCTGTAACAATTGCTGTAATGAATGCTTAATTGTGTCGTTATAGAATACACAACTTCCATTTCTTCATAAAAAAATCTGTAGGAAAAAAACAATCTTATATTTGGGTCAGTACAGGACATTCTGAATGGTGGACTCATACAGGTTGAGAAGGAAAAGGAGACTAAATTGGGCCTTTAATATTATACTACATACGACACAGTATATTGCATCCACAATATACATTTACAATGGACACATGAAGGCAACACACTCCATCATCATGACATTATATGAGTACAACAGAGTGTAACACAGTTTCAGCTACTACTGGTTTATTCATCACCATTTCATTGGGTTAATGTTGATGAGATTGATAATTGGGTGAATAAATCATTTGGAGTGTGGACTGGTAAGGAAGGATGACGTATTGTTTCGTTGAGTCTGTGGGTGGACTCTTATTGTCATCGGTGAACTTGTTCGGTCTTGGGATACTCCATAGCTGAAGGATGTCTGTATAGTAATGTAAGGTATTTGGTGTTGTAAATACATTTGTGTGTGTGTGTGTGTTGTCGTGTCAGAGTGTTGTACTGTAGAATGTGTGAGTTTGTGTATTGTAATATATTTCCTATTTATGTCACAGTTTCATCATCACTGTGTCGGTCATTGCTTGTTGGCCTGGTGTGTCTCTGTATTATTGTCTGTGGTGTGAATGTTTCCAGTGTATGTAGTGTCTGTGGTACTTGTATGGGCTTTGTGACCAGTGTTTGATTTGTTTCTATTTTGCCCATTTCTTGTGTGTGCACTGTGTGTTGTGTATTTTGAGTTTGCATCGTATGTGGTATAAGTATCTCTGTGCTGGGGGTACCTCCTGGGTCTTTCATGGCCATACTGGCCCCCACCATGGCAGGATAGCTTCGATTCCTCCTCAGTCCAGCGTTCAATCCTGGAAGCCCCCCACCCAGAGCACTGTTCCCCAGTCCAGTGGAGCCAAAGGGGGCTAAAAGAGTATTCCCAGATGGAAGCGAAGCAGTAAGAGGGGAAAGGGTGCGGAAACGTTTCAGTTTGTCCACAAGTCGCAGGTTCAGCATCTCTGTTTGGCTGTCATCATCTGTCTGGCCCCCTCGCTCCCTCTCTGCATCCCCCAGCACTTCCCTCAGAATGGTACGAGCTGGTTTAGAGGCGAGGAAGGTGTCATAGTATGGAGGGTCGTCATTGGAAGGGCTGAACTGAAAAACTGGGCCAGTGGTGGTAGAGGAGGCAGATTTGAAGCGAGGGGAGTTGGGTGGGGTGCAGGGCTGGAGGAGAAGGGTGTCCGGGCGTTTCCCCACCTGTGTGACATCAGTCTCCCCTGGTGTGTCTGTGCACATCTGTGCCTCCACTCCTCCCAAAGGGGTTGAAACTCCACTGGAAGCCAACCCTCGGTCCCAGCTTCGGGGGTTATACACTGATGCAGAGATCCCATGCTCCAGCAGGAGGCGCACCAGCCCCAGAGAGGTGCTGGTGGTCTTGGTGGAGTCCCTCAGGTTGGTGGAGGACTCAGCCAGGGAAAGAGACAAGGAGAGGCGGCGTGGGGTGCAGCAGGGGGTGTAGGAGGGCGTAGGTGGGGAAGAGAAGGGTATAGGAGAGGAAATGGGTGGAGGTGTTCCGACACAAGCACTGCTGTAAGAGGAAGCCATAGCTGGGCTGAAGATGGAAGAGAAAAGACAGAGGAGGGGGTGATGGAGGGAAAAGGAAATAGGAAAGAGAGGGGGAGAGATTGAGGAAGGTGGCATTGGTTGTGCAAAGAAAAATGAGAAACAGTATGGGAGCAGGGACAGACACAGGGACTCGTGAGTCATCAAGTCTTAACACATTGTTTTCAGTGACAGTCATCAACAATTACAAGGACAGCATTGACCTAAAGCATCACTTAACCATGAAGAAATTTTTCTCCTGGCAACTGAGATGGGCAGATTAGTTTAGACATGATCTAAATCTGCATAACAGCCATACAACCACTCTGAGTTATGTTACGGAGAACCCCACTAGACAATTTAAAACACGGTAAGTTATTTATTAGATGCTCTGACGTAGCTATAGGGTGCAAAGAAAGTAATTTAAAAGATCCACTTCTATCTTTGAGAGCTATCAACTTCATCTCAGTCAATGCAGCTGCCTCAGGTGTCATCACTTGACCTTTAACTTGTCCTTCACTCATGTGATAACAAGTAACCCTTCTCTCGTTGGGTTTGCCGTTGCATGCGAATGGCCTTCTCAATCTTTCTCCTGCCGTCCATAGTCTCCTGGCCAGGGACATCCTTCCATCTGATGCTGTGACTGGCTTTGGTCTGATGTTCAGACAGCCGCTATTATTTCACACTTATGGATGTAGTGTTCACTTCCTCACTGCTGTTGCAAATGATGCCATACACCACTTCAGTCGTCTTCTCCAGGTGGGTACAATCTTTAGGTGCTAAATGGCTTGTGGTGGGTGCTGAACCTCTGAAATCCTCCACCAAAGGCCAGCCTTGAACTGAGTCAGGGGTCACAATCTTTCTCCCATAAATGACCACTTGTTATCACTTGACCAAAGGACCAAATTAAAGTCACGTGATGACACCTGCTCCGGCTGAACGAATAAAGAGTATTAAATGCGTAAAAGCTAGAGGTGGACCTTTTTGCTTTGTTTGCACAAGATGCTGTTCCCAAAAGGTCAAGAATGAACATCCACACTCAAACCCTGACAAAGGTAGATTTGATCAGTGATTTGGAGTTATAGCATTGAATCAGATGTTGGATTATTAGTTAGGAACATGTTGACAGTTAATATTAGATGCAAAGTATGTGTAGGTCCACAATTCTGTGACTATTTGGGGTGTTAGAGCAAATTCCTTATGTTATTGTGTTTCATACACACCCACAATCTTTACAAATGCACTCCCATGCATTATCTCACCAACTTGCACACCAATGGGTGCACTCAATGGGTCTGCTCTACTCCGGCCATGACAATCATATGATACAACTCCACTTCATCTTCCTCATCACATGACCTGCCAAGGCCAATCAGACAGTTGGTACATAAAAGGTATAAAACAGCTGCTGTAGCGTCAAAGTAAATTGGAGGGGGACAAAAGAGGAAGTCTCTCCTTGGCTGAGAACACAGCACAGTGGAGATATGGGTTCAAGTTAAGTAACACTGAAAGTAACTGTTACTATTGTAGGCCTTCATTAATTTTCTAAGGTAATCTTCCTATTAACAGTAGATTCAACAGCAATGTCTTCTCCTTCCTGTGCCACTTTATAAAGATATAATGCAATCTATGGAGAGCAAGAAAAATGTCTGTCTGCAATGTTGTGTTCATAGTAGTTCACTACACTTTCAAACATAAGTTGTACAAACCAATAATAGGATATTTGAAAACAGTAAAAAGTAAACAAGAGGTTTACCTTGGGGACACTGAAGTCAGCTGATCAGAGGGGTGGAGAATCCTGCAGGTGGTGAAGGTGTATGTGGAGCTAGTATGGGACATACACTTCCCTGGGAAATTAACTAAAGGTGAGGAGAAGGTAGGGAGGGAGAATAGAACAGAAGGAAAGGCTGTCAGTATTCAGACAGGTACCAAACAACACTGCAAAAACACTGTAGACAACAAAGTGGGGAAAAATCAGCCACGATCAAAGTATAAGCCCCAAGAAAAAGCATCGGAACCCATTTGCTCCTTCATTTCTGATACTGAAGTGATGATGAGATGTGCACTGCTTGCACACTTTGTTGCTTACAATCATTCTACCAAAAAAATAACTACAAAACATCTGCTGATTCCATGAAACAGAAATGTCCTGATGATTCCAGGTGAAAGATAATTTCATCAACTTCACCTCAGTCATGAAAGGAAATTTGCTGAATATCCACAAAGTAAACTTGATATATCTCACTATTAAAGATTCACCTTCATTATTTGGAAGTATAGACATTTTTTTGCAAATGTAATATTAACTATCCATGTAGCTTTATGCTATATTTTGTATTACTGACTTTTCAAATTATGTTAATTGTTATTGTTGCTGTTACTTATCTCAATTGTTCCAAAATGTTGACTCTATATTTTAGATATGAATTTAGCCAAAGAAGAAATACCATGTAATAAATATTCCCCCCGGAGAAGAGAATGACGTGTAATACACACTGATGGGGCTAATGCATCTGGCATAATATCCCAAATCAAGTGTATTGTTTGGTCATTCCATGGTTTAGAGGAACATAGTACAGTATTGCACAGTATTGCAATTCTTGCACCAAGGAAGAAAACTGTGTGTGCACGGAGGTGACCCTTCACCAAAGCCAATAAGTCCAATCCAATATTAACTGTTGGTCAGCAGTGGTGTCATGTGTTCATGTGACTTGGACAGCTGCACTCATAACACCTGATATAGACACATGCACTTGCATGAGCAAAAACTTGACCTCAGGCATGATATTTCTGCATCCACGTACAATGGTGTTTTAGTGGGAGGTCTCACTGTCAGAAGAAGGTAAATAAATCCTTATTAGTGTGGCTTAGCGCCAGGTAAGTTCATGAGCTATCTTCTAATTGTAATTTCAATAAATTATACCATAACATAAAAAGATGTTTTCTGCAGGTCACCGTTGAGATCCGTGGTATTGCAAAAGACACTCAAACTTCCAGAATTTGGAAGACTGGGTTGAAAGATTGAAAAATGAGCGTGATCGGTTGAAGTGAAGCAATGTGTGGCAGTGAAAGAAAGTATGAACTTAGAAGGAAGAATAAGCGTATGTAAGTTGAAATAAAATAAAGAACAAAAAAACAATACTCAGTTTTGATGGGGTTCGATGGCTGCACACACACGGACTGCCGGTGGGATGACTGGGTGTTGGGGTGTGTACACGTGATCGTAATCGTGCAGGAAGAGACGTCATTATTGGGATTGTGAGATGTCCAGTGAATGCGTTCCCCAATCCCTCACCCTCCCACCCCTCCCCTTTACCCCCATGCTCCAGGGTTACACAGGATAGTGGATGCAGTGGCTGTGACCCCAGCTAAGAGGCTCCCTCACCAGGCATGCGATCCATTGTGGCAGGCTGTAAGGCCTGGAGCTCCTTATGGTCCACGTGCCCGTTCATCATCTCAGAAGATGAGGGAAGAGGAGAAGAGGAAGGGGAGACGCTGGATAAGGAAAGGGGCATGTTTCCAACAAGTCCGTCTTTTCCTTCAGTTGCTTCCCTAGGCCCATATATTTCTCCATGCAATGTTTCTAATTGGCTGTTGTCATCGATGTCACCATTTTTGTTCCAGCAGACAGAGGGAGTAGAGGTAGATTGCGGCAGATCCAAAGGAGCAGTACTTTCTTCTGACAAGCCAGTAAATGAGTCACATGAGACATCATCCTCCTCTGGTTGGTCCAGTTGCCAACTGTCTTCCTGTCCTTGCTCGTGTACTAAAGTGCGGAAGCCCTTCGTGACCACACCTGGCCGATGATCCAGCAGAGCGCCCATGTGGGGTTGAGCCAACTGCTGCCATGCATGGAGTGTGGCAGAGCCTGAAACAAAAAGTGAGAGGAAAAGTGGTTGTTATCTAAATCCATGTTACATTAATATATTGTCATCTGAGCTGTGATAATATTTGCTTTTTTTTTTTTTTTTTACCTTGTTCAAACTTAAGTCATTTATACCACTTTGTCAACAAATACCAAAACTGTCAAATTAGATATTCCCAAAGATGTAATGCCATGCTTTCAAATTCATTTTGATTTAACGTGCACTTCAGTTGTGTTGTAATAACCATGGAAACTGTTAGCTGAATGTATTTAATGAATCCTCAAATGTCAGACTAAAAGATTATAGCATTAGAAACAAATGTTTCTAATGCTATAGGGATATTAATACATATCTGTAACACTGTTCATACTATCAATATAAAATAGTACAACTTCATTTAAGTTCACTGAACTTAGTACTGCTATCCAACCTGTATCACATCACTTTCACGGGATCATGTCTCAACTAACTGCATTAAGATTTTACAGTATTATATGTAGGCATATTGACATTATATGTATTCAGTAAATGTCATTTCTATGTTTAAATGTGTTAAAATAAAATAAAATATCAAAATAAAGTCCAGCTGTTTACTGGTAGACATTGTACTGAATATAAACAGAAAAACACACAGTCAAGCTGATAGTAGAGACACATTTGCGCGCACGCACCCCCCCACGGGGACACAGTCATGCATATCAAGCATCACAATCCAGGTCACCCATGTACTCACACAGACAGGTACAATTGTTACAATATTTCTTCATGCAGTACATACAAACTCTATCTCACATACCCACACTGTGGTGACAATGACATGCCAGAGTAGGCATTGTCTTTCTATAAACGTTCCTGCACCTAGTAAATTGGATTCATTTCAGGTCCAATGAATGTTTTTTTTTTCTCATTAACATGCACATAGGTCCTTTCAGAGATGTGAGTACACAAACTCATAAGACCAACACAAGAAGAATGAGAGAGAAAAGGGAAGATGAGAAAATTAGTGGGATTTTATTCAAGAAATCATCAACCAAGATAACAGATAAGTTGGACAGAAAAATACGTAAAGTGCAAAGCAAGGACAAACCCAAAATGAAGAAAAGAAAAAGGTGAACAAAAGAGGAGTCAAAAGGGGTGGACAATACATACAGTAATATGTCACTGATGTAGAATCAGATATCTGTGGATCGGTGTTTGGATAGTGAGAGTACTCTCTTATGTGTGTAGTAGATTTCATGATCTCACAAACCCTTCAAGACCCAGACTATTAGTTTATTTAGTTTATTAGTTTGTTTTTTGTTGTTGTTGACTTTTAATGGCTACAGGATAGTCACCTGACAGCAACCTGTAGGTTCATGTATATGATGACTCCAAAATCCAAATTATATGTTTACACTTAATATGTACTGTAAATGAATAATTTGTTTTACTTTAAGCATATTAACTGGTGTTTAGACATCACCTTCACAGCGTTACAACAGAGGTGGTGCAACGCTGTTTGAACACTAGGTGGTGCTACAAAATAGGAAATACCTCTGTGACCACTTATTTTTAAAGTGATGAACAGGCTACATATTGCACATGTGCAATTAAAGAAAACATCTTCAGATTTAAGGCTGTTGTTTTTTTTTTTGCCAACCTGACATGTGTTAAGATATGGGAAGAGAAAACTGTGTGTCTGCTTTCAGTTGCTCTATAGCTATAGTGGCATCATTGTGTGGATAAATATTTGACGGCAAAAATATAAACAATGCAACCAACCAATAAAGTATGGAATATATCATTATAGGATAATAAAGGTCCTCAATTAATAAAAACAAGGCACAAAAAACCCTAAAAATACAGTAAGTGCTATTTAAAATACCACATGCTGACTCACCTATTGCAAAGGCAGTATAAAGTGCTCACCTTTTGTGATGTATTTACGATAAATGTAACACCAGGAAACATGCATTGTTCTCATGTACAATGTTTTTATCTCACATCTACTTAACTCACATTAATGTATTTTATATAATGTATAACCCCTCATGGTATGGTATATATTTTCATGACTGTTGAATTTCTAAAATGTAAGAAAAAACACTCAAAGCTGCTGTGAAACCAGCAGCACACAGTAGGCTGTCTATTATTCTATATTTCAAACCAGCAGCGTGGCTGTGTATGTCTGAAGTAAAAAGAGTGCTGGAGATTAAAACTGCCTTCCTGTTGTTCTAACACCTCCAGCAGGCCTGTAACTAATGCAAGTGGGTCTCTGAGGTGATGCTGCGAGCTCGGCAGGCTGCTCAGATCCAACAAACTGGAGCTCCTCTGCAGGGTCATAGGATCCTGTGAGGCACTCAGAAAGATTTTCGACTGACTGCAGTTATGAAAAATCAGATATTGATTCTGTTGTGGGTTCTGAAAAGCTTGACTTTGGTTGTTTGTTTGTGTTTGACACATCTGGGTATAAATTTGGGGATGATGTAGAGGAAAACAATTTGAATTTTGTGCCATGTTGTGGGTTTGATTGTGTTCATTCTGAATACTGTAATTTTTATTCTCTTTTTCATTATGTGGAGGACTAGAGGCTCTTTGACTTTGAGAAGAATAATCACCTTCGAGCGGCTTTACAATCTGCAGCTTCTCCGGCAGGTAGGATCTTGCCGTGAAGGAATATCCCGACCATACACTTCCAAATGAGGGATGCGAGCACAACGAAAACAGGCTCTCAGTCGGGGTCCCTGGGCCTCCGCTACTCTCCCCACCTCCTTTTTCCTCCTCTTTTGCCAGGTAAGCCAGCTTTCTCTCCCTTTCCTCCTCGAAAAAGCGTTTTTCTGAGAGGTAGTTGTCACGGCGGAGGGACAGACGTCGCAGGGCTGCCTCCAAGTCCCTGCTGCCCGGGGTCCCTGGAGTGCCAGGGGGCCGCTTGTTAGAGTCCTCTGACCTGAACCAAGAGATATAGTTGAATTACGTTTAAGCGAAGAGTAGTAGTAGTATGTCTGTTTCGCTGTTTTATTTTGTAAAGCTCAGCTGGTTTCTGTTGTAGTAGATAAAAAAAGGGCAGGAGCTAATGACTGAAATCTAGAATTTAGGATTATGTACTTGGTTCCTAGTAACTCTATCCGAACAGAAATCCTAACATAAACCATAGAAACACACCAACAAACACCAAGGTTACCAACAAACACAGAGATAAATCAAAAGAACTGATAGAGCGACTGGCATCCCCTTAGCTACTTGAGAAAAAGAGGGAGAAACAGAAAATAAATGACAAAGAAAGAACTAAACAACTAAAACTTAGATTAAGTGACATAAACACTAAAGAATAAAAATCTAAAATGTGTGTTGCAGAGTTGAAAAGAGAGAAAATTTCCATACCCATCGTCTGGAGTCTCCAGGATACTGCTTGTCCTGTTGTCCAGGATGATCCCACTTCCTGTCTCGCTGCCATAAATGGAGTTAGAGCGAGGCGTGCCCACCCTGCTGCAGCGCCCTGAGGTGAAGCATGACGTCTGATTGGAGCCGGGGATGTTGAGTGGGGAGGGAGCTGGCGATGAACGCTGCTGACGCATCAGGTTGAGGTTTTTCACTGTCTGGAACACTCGCTTCGGGTGCAGTCTGGAGAGACATGATCACATAAATATCGTATTGATGGATGAATATTACATTATGATATTAGATCAAATCATTAATAATCCTATCTTAATATATTTTTTCTGTTTAGGGAGTCAGGTTTTAAAATTGGATGTACCTCTGCTCTTCTACATCTGGATCATCCATCTGAAGTTCCTTCCTCATGGTGCCCTCTATTTCTGCTGCCAGAGAGTCCTGGAGATGAAGGAGAAAAGTTTTTTTTTTTTGAATTATCTACTAGGGCCCTAAATCAGACAGACATGTAAATGAATTACAGCATTGGGAAGTAGCACTTACTGTGGATATCTAGCTAGAGTTTTGGGTCAAAGATTTAACGTGTTAAATTTATAATGACAAGAAAAAGTACAGTTAAGTTGTGGAAAGCTGAAGGATGATAATAACCCACTCTTCCCCCCCCAATGCTACCTTCTTCCTTGCTTCTCTGTTGTCTTTCCCCCAACTGTGTGCTCTCTCACTCACCATCGGGAACAAGCCCAGAGAATGGAAACGCCTCGGTGTGCTGAGCGGTAGAGTTTTATTTCTCAGGTTCTTCAGTTCCTCCTGAGCTTCATGAAGCATCTCCATACACTCTGCATACTTATCTTGTAACTCCCGCAACTGATGGAGGACAAAAGGAAAAAGCAGGTGAGGAAAGACACCTCCTCTTATTATCACAGGAGCCTCTCGAGCATTGTGTCCTTGACCATTAATATTTGTTGGTGGAGGCTGCTACTGCAGAGAACACAATGATTAGCCCATGGTCAGTGGGTTGTAGATTGTCTTACCTCAGCAGTGAGTTGTCGCTGGGCATCTTTGGCTGCTCCTAAATGCTGAGTCAGCTCCTCATTCTCCACAGCATACTGTACGAAGCCCAGACAAAAGTTAAAAAAACAGACAACAGGTATGAAAAATACTGAACCTACAATATGCCACCTTGCGCACACAGATCATGCATAAATGAAATACATATAAATTATTAATGCTACGTATTCTTCACACAGAAACTGTAGATATTTAATATTATCAATATACGAGATGAGTATGGTTTCATACCAGCTTGGCCTTCTTCTGGAGGTCTACTATCTGGGAGAGGAGGTGTGTGATCTCCTCCTGCTGTCTGGAAGCGTCTTCAGTCTTCCTGGCCAGTTCTTCAGCCAGAGAGGAAATCTGCAGGTTGGCATCTCCTGGGAACAAGAACAGATGCTCGGCATAAGTGAGAATCTGCCAATAAAGCTGCCTCTTTACTGCCTAACTGCCTTTAGAGAGTGACGAAGTGATTCGTATCACCTAAAAGTGTCACCATTGACCATACTATGACTGCAGTTAGTCAGGTACTCACGTAGTTCTTTGACACAGTCATTGACAAGTTGCTGTTCTTTCTCCTCATAGGAGATAGTTTCTGTCTCCAAATGACTGGCCTGGAAAGAACAAATACACAGACATTACTAATCAATGCCACACACTGTAGAAATTAATAATCACCCCTGTCAATAATGTCTCCTAAATATAACCAGAAATGCTGACTGTTAGACTTTCTAAACAGTATTGCTGCCAAGAAACTAAATTAAACAGACTTTAAGATCCTTGTGAGACCGCTGGATGGGCATATTTATTTAGTATCTGTAAAAAGTGAGTGTGAGACAGGAAGAGATTCTCCCAAATTTAAAATGGGACTAATCAGATTTCGATGATCATAATTCTTGGTTTGAACTTTGAATATAGGTTACCTAGCTAATAGTTTTTACAACTTTTGGAAACAATATTTGTATGCAATTTCACTTTGATAAGTAATGCAGGAAACATAGATTTACACAGAAAATACACTATAAAAAACAAACAAAGAAAAAAAACAATGCTAGAATGTGTGTTTGCAGGAGCTAGTGTGTGTGTACCTCAGATCGCAGTGATTTGTTTTCTTCCTCCAGATCTTTGAGTTTCTTCTGCAAGGAGTCCAGGGGGAAAAAAGTTGGAGTTGACACACTGGTTTCACTGGGACGCACACTGAAAACACACAAATATATGTGAGAGTTGAGCTGTATAAGTATTAGTTTACTTCATGGTCACATTTTACGCACTTATTTTTTCATACAGACAAGCTAATAAAACCTGCAGCATTATCACAAGTTTAAATTATGAAGAGATTCACTACAGGGACAATGAGAAATCTTTTAATAAATAACTCAGCTGACTAAAGCTACTGGGACATTCTGGGAATGTTTTGATGTTTTTGTTTGCATTGGATTTGAATTTTGTTGCATAACTGCATTGCATAATATTTTATCAAGATGGAGAAGGGAGGGAAAGGTGAGAGGAGGTGACTCAAAGGAGACGTACGGTGTGGAGGTGGTAGACTCTCCCTCACTTTCCTCGGCAGCGCTGGTATAGAACTGTAACAGTTCATCTTTCATAGATAGGTCATGACGCAGCTGAGATACCTGTATGTCGAAAAACAGAAGGAGCCATGTAGATAGAGGATACTTCAAGTAAAAGATGAGATGGCTACAGTGCTAATGTTGTGCTGTCCAAACCAACTGAGATCATATAAATGGTTTGCCGTGCCCAACAACCCCTAAGGTCTGATAAAAATTACATATATTCTGTGTATGTGTGTTTATGTATATATATATATATAAAAAAAAAAAAAAGAAGACATTTCTCAAAAACTGTCACTTTTGATCACCACCAAGTACAGAAGCACACATATCCCCACAAACACCCTCACTGTGTACCTCCTCTCGTATGTGCTCTACTTGGTCCTCCAACAGTTCATTTCTCTCGCTGAGGGCTTTGTTTTTCTTCAGCAGCGACTGTCCGATGCGAGCTGCTAATTCCAAGTCCCGCTCTTTCTACACAGAGCCAAAGATTTGTTTAGTGTTTGAATAGCAACATAGTTGAAAAAATTACACAAATTAAAGTGCTGACTCAAATACCTCACCATGGAGGAAATAAGTGAAGGGAAGGATTAAACACAGAGTATGACTGAAATGACACAATGTCCACACCGCATTTAACAAGGTAAATCGTAGGGTAACCATAACCCCGAACAGTGAATTTTCATCCAAAGGAAATAAACTGTTCACAGCAACGGAGATCAGTCCAATAAGCCTTTTACATGGGGAAAACAGTTTCTTGGTCTGTTTGTTGATGGTAAGACATCTTTGGCTGGCTGTCTAATTTCACGGTTCATTTTACAATGACATCGTTCTATCTTCAAAGTTTCTATATATGAATAGGAAGTCAGCTGGGCTCCTCACTAGCAATGTCAGTCTGATTTGAATATCAGCTGGCTGAAACTAGTTTTATGATGTCAGTCTATCAAACTTCCTTTATCATAAACCTAATAAAGCAACCTGTGTTTAGACTATCAGACCACATTATAACATTTGACTAAAGTGCCTCACAGTGTGCCTGCCAAAACTGTCCTCCTTTATGTTTTTCTACTATAAGTGTTTTTACTGGACATGATCTTACTTCTTCCAGTAGTCGAGTGACAGCATCAATGTCGCTGTAGGTCTTCGTCATCTGGCCCACTCTGTCAGCACACAACACTGAACAGAAACAGAGAGAAACGGTATTCAACACTGTGTGATTCCACTGCCCTGGTTCAAAAACATTCAACTTTCTGAAATATCTCAGTTTTAAAACGTTTTTAGAAAACCTAAAAAAATGTAAAAAGTATGAATAAGTGTCAAAAATCGGTTTTCTATCCATAACTACAGCATCTAAAACCCTTTAATAGTGTATGATGTAGAGCTGGACAATTGATGTTTAACTTGTTATTTTATATAACTCTGTTATATAAAATTCTCATTGTTTCTACCACACAATGTGGATACATGTTGGATTTCATACTGTAAATAGCATGATTGACAAATTAACAATGATCCACTGCTCTCTCTGTTGTCTCCTTTTTTCTCTACTCTTTTCTAGTTCTAAGTTTATGATTTATATTACAGTACATTCCTAGGATGTTCACACCTACATACTACACTCATACGTGACTTAACAATCTCACATACAGGTCCACTATTCATCAACCTACCTAGTGATTCAGAAAAGATAACTTAATGACTGCAGCCACAATGGCTAATGTGAAGGGCCACACCTCAGCACTGCTACAGACAGGTGAAAAATTATAGGAACCAAAGGAACCAAACCAACATAAAGTGTCTTAGTAAGGTTCTGGTCCACCATGTGCCGCCAGAACAGCTTCAGCGTTCCTTGGCATTGATTCTAAAAGCCTATGGAGCTCTACCGGAGGGATGAACACCATTCTTCCAAAAGATATTCCCTCATTTGTTGCTTTGATGATGGTGGCGGAGAGCGCTGCCTAGCATGTTGGTCCAAAATCTCCCATAAGTGTTCAACTGGGTTGCGATCTGGTGACCGCGCAGGCCATAGCATATGATTCACATTATTTTCATGATTTGAATCCCCTTGTGCCCAATGGATGGGTGTATTGTCATGTGTATTCTGTTTCTCCACTCATTTTTCAGGTCTTCCCATTAATTTGTCACCCATCTGTATTTCAGCTACATAAGAACAAGGTCATTGACAGCTCCTTCCATCCTCATTCAAAGCTGACTTTAAATTACTTTGTAATCCATTTTCAGTCCAGAGTGAAAGAATTATTCACCACAGAGGATAAAATTCAACAAACAGGGTCTCACTGACAGAATACATCACATGCAACAGTATGTTCCTCTACCTTGGGCAAAACACCCATAAGGGAGATTCAAAACAAAATAAAAAAACTAATTTCTCTGCTCCTTGAGAGTAATTGGTTTCAACATTGATTTTTATTGTGGTCGTTGGCTCATTATACAATTTGTTTGAATTTTTCTTAAGTAACGTTCACACATAATTGTAAATAAAATGTCTTGGCGGGGGGATATTAGAGTATAAGGATGTTTATTTTTTGAGAGTCTTGTGAGTCACTTTTGAGAGAGCAGGTGTATGTTACACTGTCTGGGAGGTGTAATGCCCAACATATCTTTAGGTGTTATATGGTGCCAGGAGGCACAGCAAAATAATATGATACATGCCATAACAACACGGAACAATTTTAAAATTTCAATTTCCGCTGAAATAGAAGTTTACTCCGGTTCAGAAAGGCAAATGTCATGCCAAGCAGATACACAATACTGCTAACTCAGAGGCCTCAGAATGCAAATCGGAGTTGGCCAATGCAAACAACATATTTAAATATCCTCACATAGTACATCACAGGCAGTGTATGGCAGCTGAAAACGGAGATAAAAGGCCTCAGCTGGCTATGCTTTAGCAAAGGATATTTGCCATCATTATCATCAAATATTAAACAAGTTGCACCTTTCTAACCAGACAAAGTGGAATGAGCATGCTAGTCACTGAGCAGTTTCATTCACTGAGGCATTTTGTCCGATTAAATAAGGGCACCTCAATATGTTCGTCATTCATTTGTACTCTAAGGTTTCAAAGGCTGTTTGGGATTTAAACTATTTTCCCTCTATGTTCCCATCACAAGTCAAACAACTCGTCATTGCAAATACTGATGTTGTGCTAAAGAGATTCTGCTCCAACGAGTCTACACTAAGAGTCTACAGTCACACTAGCAGCTATGTTAGGCTGTTCTTAGGTGCAGTGGTAATTTGAACTAAATGCTAATGTCATCATGGTAACAAGCTTGCAATACTAACATGCTGCTTTTAATACATGTTATGTTTACCATGTTCGCCATAGTGTGTTAGCATGCTAAGATTTGCTAAAGAGCACCAAAACTCATTAGTTTTGCAAGTACTTAATCATAACCCAAAATACTGGATCAATTTAAATTTTGACCTGATGATCGTGCCAGAGGAAAATTTGTGGAATCACCAAAGTTATTACAGTTCATCCTGTGGAGAACTTGATTAGCTGTACCAAATTACATGGCCATACATCTGATAGTTGTTGACGTATTTCAGTCTGTACCAAAGTGGTGAACAGACCAACATAGCCAACCATAAAGCTACCCCACTGTGATGGGAATCTTGTGAGCTGAATGGAAGAAGGTTCGGGAGACCCAGATGTCTTAGAGCAGAAGCACTTATTGAAGTTCGGCCAAGGATAAAAGAGATAACCCTACGAGTAAATACAGTGTAATACAATCCCATTCTGAAGGATTCCTCCCTGTCTGATTCTACGTCACATTTACTACATGTCCAAATAACGTTATTCGTCATGGAACCGCATTACATCAATACCTGTGTGAAGATTCTATTGGACACCTAAAATAGACATTAAATTACATCTGACCTAAGTCATGTTTGATAGCTGTCCTACTTCAGAGAAGGCTAGTGTAAGTAATTGACATTGAGACTAAGAGACACTGGCTGTTTTTTTTATGGCTGTGCTCTCCTCCACCAGAGGGCTAGCTTAACATTTTTTCTACTACAAGTGTAGGGTCTGTGCCATAACTTTGGTTGTTATGGTAAATGCCAATGGGGATTGGGCAACTGCGTCTTCACAGCTATGATAAAGATAAGCAATAAACTATTACCTTGAGGGCCTACTTCTAAGTGACCTGCGGGATTTAATGCCTAATATTACCTAAAGGCCTAATAATTATAAAGGTAAAATCCCTAATACCTAAAGAAGGAAAAATAAGTATACAAGTATACAGTTTACATAGTCTAAAGACTTTAATCATACAAGGCTTATGGGTTAATTTCCTACTTCAAACACTTGACACAATGTCTGATACAAGTGTGATACACAGTAAAGACACCCAGACTCCCCCCCCCCAAAAAAAAACAAAACAACCCACCCACACACAATCTTCTCTCCTCGGTGTAGTTTCAAGGCACAAAGTGTTACTGTGGGAACAATTAGGCATGACGTCACCAGAAACAACGTATGTGTATGTGCGCACACAAAAAAGAAATGCATCGCTTGTATCTGCTATCTGGCCGATTTAGATTGTACACTTGATAGCACAAGGTGCAGCCTGTTAACCTGTCACACCCTCTGCGTGTATTTGTATTTGCTTTCTATTGAAGAACATGCTGGTTTATTTCCTTGGTAACAGTCCACCCAAGTCAGATAATTAAGGTGAACTAAGTGACTAATCATAACACAAAATATTCCTACAAAGAGTTGTAGGCATATTGACATATATGACAATAAGATCAATTTTTTAGCATTATGTAAAAATATAATAAGGTTCAGAGGAGGCAGCGTTGTGGAAAACATCAGACAAGTTTGACTTGACATGACAACATGCCTGGGATCCTAGGCAGACAGCTACTAACACCAAATATAAAATTCCAGAAAATGTGTACACTTTGTGTAATCAACCTGCATCAGAAAAATATTATAAAAATATTACTATTTCCTGGTCTTTCAGTGATATCAGATGACCAGATAAGTGTACCATTTCTTTAATGATTTACTTTATTAATCCATTTAGTCACAAATGGGTGGTCAAGGAAAAGCAACTGTAATCTGGATTGTAGGAGGGGTGTAACCTTATACTGGAAAGTGATCGGGATGTTTTCTTGGTGTTTTATACTTAGAGCAGGTAACTTTAGACAGAGGCTCTCTCCTTCTTTGTCAGATGGAGGACAAAGGAGAAAATAATGTTAAAGTCAAGTCTTGTTTTCACACACCAAGATCACAACAGGTGTTACGTAAAAACTATATACAGGAAACCACCTCAGAACAGATTTCTGAAATGGTGACTCAGAGTTTTGAGTTGTGAAATACTTCACACATTCTCAAATACAGCCCATAAAGTGACCAATCATGATTGTTTCTTTAAACTGAATCTCTCTTCTATTCATGCATATTTTGTGCTAAAACCTCACTTTAGCTGTTTACTTTCAGTTAATCAAATCACAGAAGAGTCTTCCATCCCTGCTTGATAAGGTAGCTTTAGTTTATGTATACATCTTTCACATCATCACAATGCCTGTCTCTGTCTTTCATCTGTGTTTTTGAACCATGTCTGCAAGAAATTCAGGATGGCTACTCAATATTTGTGCATTTTTGTACACAGTTAAAACTGTAGCATGCTGGCCCTTAATAAACAAGCTGGAATAAAGAGCCAAGCCCATATTTGAACTTGTCAAATCAGCAGGCAGATGAACCACACTGTACTGAGACCATATACAACACTAAAATGAAGGACTGCACCTGTAGGATAATCGGACAGCCAACAGGAGACATAATACCTTTCAAAAAAGTTACGCAGGTATTTAATAATCCCCCATCAGAACAAATGAATGAAGACTGAATAATCACACTTAAACTAAGGTCAGATACACTGAGCAAGCTAGAGTAGTGAGAAACAAGAACACAAGCAGATCAGAGATAATGCCTTCAATTACAAAGATGACCACACACTACCTTCACTCAGAACTTGTTGTTCTTCATCATTTTCCTCTCCCTCTTCCTGCTGTGTACTTCCACTAGGAAGACAGACATACTCATCTTCCTCTTCCACATCCTCTTCTTCTTCCTCCTGTTCTGTGCTTTCATTACTGGGCAGACAAACATATTCCTCATCCTCCTGGTAGGAGTACTCCAGCTCGTCCTCAGGAGATGGGAGCAGTGCCATCCCCCTCTCTGGTACTACAGCTAACCAGTAAACCACAAAGCCTGCAGGTGCAACGCCATGGCTTCTACTCGTTCTGTGTGCAAGTGTTTTAATCTATGAATCAATATCTAATGTGTGTGTGTCTAGATATGAAAGTACACATCTTTCTAGCTTTTGTTACACTGAGAAGAGAAAGTGTGTATAGTGTATGTTGTCTGTCTCTCTAAACACTCCATTGTGCGTGCCCTAGTGTGTAGTTTCTGCTGTATGCATTTCTAAAATTGTGTGTATCATTTGTCCCCTGTGGTAGCTCACGAGATAACTCCCCTGACTCCTCCCCTTCTTCTCCGTGACTGCTTAGTGAATGGTCTACTCTGCATTATCACATACAGGGGGTTGGACATGCACATATACAGGAAGCTGTCCATCAACAATTTAAAGGTAATATAACTAGGTTAAAATAGATTTCACACAACAGTTGAGCATTTTAAATAATCTATAATATTTATCTTTATCCCTGTAATCCTCAACTATTCAATCTTTTCAGCTGGGGTGGGCACCAACATGTTTCTCAGCTGAGTCTCAAGCCCAACGATAGCAAAGTCCTCACGTAACCCCCCTCAAGTGAAAATACCTTGGTACAGTCCATTTAGCCTCTATGGTGACAGGGCCGAGCAAAGAATAATAGACATGTACCTGTTTTCAGGGTGGGGCCAGACACAGTGAAACCTTCACAGGTGA
Source organism: Xiphias gladius (assembly GCF_016859285.1). Classification (NCBI taxonomy): domain Eukaryota; kingdom Metazoa; phylum Chordata; class Actinopteri; order Istiophoriformes; family Xiphiidae; genus Xiphias; species Xiphias gladius. Next base: position 9,718,302 of record NC_053421.1, read on the forward strand.
AAGTTTTTACACATATTTAACCCCCTGCCAGTAAGGGAAATTCATTGGATAGCAAGCTTACTTTGGGATAGAAGGGTGGCACAAAATGAAATGAAATACGGAGATATTCAAAGCTGGTTTTAAAATGCACCATATAATGTACAAACATCTATAGAATGGACTTACTGTGTAGGTTTTTTTTAAATATACAAAGACAGAGAAAGCTGAAAACAAACAAGTAGAATACAAAAGAATTGACTTGTAATCAAGTGATCCATTTCTAAAACTCACTTCTCCCTCTCAAGAAACTATGGAGTCTTTTGTTCAATCTATATCTAATCTATAATCTCTATATAAATATAGAGAAAGAATCCCAAACTACTGCCTGAAAACTGGCATGAAAGCATCTGTTACTGTCAACTTTAAATGCACAAAAAGACAGAACTGAGTCAGGTTCACCAGACTGAATTGGGGTTTCTAGAAAATGGACACAAAAGGACGAGCCCTTCCAATACTTCAAAACTTGTCTTTAGAAATTTGTTTCACTATTGGCAAAGAATGAACAATTATTTTTACCTTATAGCATATTCCGCACTTTACTGCTATTTAGTTCCATTGAAACTGAGACACTTCTTTGTGGCTTATTGATCTAAACTTAGATGGGTGCTCATCCAAATACATTTCAATTAGCTCTTGAGACTTAAATAAAAACTAGCATGGTATAGTTTTCTTACTGCTCATTACCATCCATTAAGGTAAGTATTGGAGCCTCTTTAGAGAAATGCATAAATATAGTTACTAATGTAATTTTCTTAACATAATATACCTTTACAGTTTCTTTCACATTAATAAAGACAAACATAGAATAACTGTATACTGTATGTCAATGGACATGCCACATGTCCATCTGAGCTGAACTACTAAGACCTGATCCTTCATAAACTCATATAGGCCATGTCAAAGCAGTGCAATTTTCTGCTCATTAGTCATTGCTCAAGAGTTATAATTACTGTAATTGGTCTAGAAAACTGATGCCAGCTCAGTACTGTCCTGCATGCTTGAGTAACTCCACTCAATGGTCCTATGGGTGCAATGCTGCAGGCAACAAAAGAGTCCTCAACAAACTCCCCTCAGTGCTTCTGAGCAGTGTTTCCCTCCCTGTTTTCCTATTGCTTTTCTGGTCACATTCACTCTTTACACTCCACTTGTTTTTCCATTTTCCCTCCAATACAACCTCACCCCTTTCACCTCACTTGTCATTTAAGATTCTATTAACATACTTTGTACAGCAGTTTTGAGGAAAATTACTACATTTTACTCAGTTACATGTATATAACCCTGTTAAAAATCCAGAAATCCAGCTAGTTAAAAGATTGCCCACTCGTAGCTAAATATGCCACATCTCTCAACTCGTATTCTTCCTGCCTCTTAGATCTCCTACTCCTACTCCTTTCCTTTGTTACAGCAACTGTAACAAAATTACCAATATAGCAGCAACTGCCAGGGAACTACTACCTTCCAGTGGTAAGTTTAGACTTCTGTTTTAAAAGCAAATGCCAACTCACATGATTAAAGAGAGTCAATTCAAAATTTAAAAATATTATCTATGCAGACATTGAAACAAAGATATAATTAATTTGCAGTGGTTGTAACAGTTCTTAAAACCCCATCAAAACTTAAATGCTGACAAAAAAAAAAGGAATCGATGTTTTTTCCTCTCAGGTTCATTGTGTGTCCTACAACTATCCCTCCGCCCTGCTACATCCCCACAGTTTGCCCTCTTTTTTGGCCCCAGCCCTCTGTCCTGGTCACTCTCTGCCCATTCAGCCATTTGATTTGAAGGTTTCCAAAAGTTCCACAAGAATATTTGGCAGGCTGCTATTGACAAAAGCGGCTTAGAGCACCATGCAAAGCACTGGGCTAAATATAAACCAACCTACTTCCACATCCCTCCCTTGCATATCTCAGAATAAAACCAGCTGTTTTCTATTTCTACCTCTTCACTCCACAAGAAGATTTATCAAAGAACCTGCACGTACTCTCATTTGGTTATTTGATCAGTTCAGCATAAAGCACAGTAAAACCTGTTGTCAGAGTCTAGCAGGAAACATTTGTCTCTAAAAAGTCAAAGACTGAATACCAAAATTGGGGTGGCTACCACAGCTAAATAATATAGCAGACATTTAAGCTGCACTACTCATATTCAGGAGGCGCTGATCTGTCTCAAACTGTTATGTAACTATTTCTACACAGCATCCCTGACACACATACACAATATAGTTCACATAAAAACTTATAATCATATTATCTTCCTCTATACACTAGATCGTCATATTAAATGCAAAGTTCAATTTTATCAAAAAATACTACACAAATCATCAAATACACAAAAATGCACGTGTGTTCAGCCAAATGAAAAGCAATTATTGCAGTTGATAGCTGCATTAAACAGAACATCAAGGCATGTACTATAACAAGATGCATTATAAGGTGACAGGAAAACCAAGACCAAGACAAGAAAGCAGAGCAAGAGGCAGTGCCTAAAGGCTGGTAATAAACCACTGCTATAACCGGCTGTTAGTAACATGTGACACATGACAAGGCACCATCAGTCCTCCACATGTCTTTGCTGTGAATGTGTGGATCAATCAATAACCCACACAGATTACATACTGTAGCTGCTGCAAGACAAAAACACAAGCTGTCGTAACACACTGGGGTACATTACATAAATGCACTGCACCAAATTCTCCGATTAATGGGTAATTTTAAAGCTGTGAGGCCACCGTTTATTAACAGCACTTATTTGTTCCTTATTGTTCGCTACATTTTTTTTAACATGTGTTTGTTTGTTTTGTTTTTGCCAGTCTCCAATCCCAATAAAATTACATTTACATTTTAAGATTGCTTGCAAACATTTTCAAATGTCCTGATATGGAGATTATTTCACTGCTTCCACTTTCTCTCGACAAAGTTTCCTCTCACATTGTCACTTTGACAACCTCCCTGTCGCCTCCGTCTTCACTACATATCTGTCTTCACAATAAACTATATTGCCACCTGTGACTTTTAGTTGTCTCTCCAGGTCAGCTGCTACCCTCATCTTTTTCAGCAGCTGTGATAAGCAGGTAGCTGGCATCAGCACGGAAAGCCCTCTAGTCCTGATCCACAACCAACAGAGAGGAACCATGACAAAACCCAGTCCCATTTCCTACACTTAAATCCACAGCTAGTTGTATAAGCTACTCTTTGGGCCTACTCTGGAAGCCACACTGACTCAGCTGCCACAGAGCACTTGCTACAACACCTACTGTATCCAGCAGTCACTGCCTGCTGTAGCCACAGCTTTAATGCTGCTGTATTTGTGTTATCCGTAGCATCTCCCTTGATATTTTCTTGTAGTGTGAATGTCCAGTCCATAGGGTCACATTCTCTTGCTTGTCTTCGAAGGAAACAAGCAGAAAGAAAACAGTTTACGCTGATTCCAGTAGAGTTTGATGTAAAAGATGGCAAACAGGTTTTATCCTTTTTGAGCTAGAATAATTTTAATCCACTTTAAAAAAAAAAAAAAAAAAAGTGGTTTAATATTGATCAGTCCACCTTAATCCTGCCACTACTTGTAATCCTGCTACTACTTTTCACTCTAACCTCAGTCCTACTCACCAAAGGACACGTTATAAAACCTGGCCAGTGGTTATCAAATGCTGTTACAACACATGCAGTATGCATGCCACCCTCAAAGCACTTTTTATATTTGTACCATTAAATCTGTGTCAGTTTCTTTATATTTACATTCCATGAAAGCTGGGATCTGGATCTAATGCATTGTGCAGCAAACAGTTCTCTCGTGGTTTCTAGGAAGCTCTTGTCTTGTCTTGGTACTGTAATTCCTTTTTTTTTTGCAACAGTTAGACTTCCTAATGTATGCATTTCAACATCAACATCTTATACATCTACATTCCCAATAACACCACTCTACTAAGCAGTTTGAGTCTTCAACAACTACATGTCATTGCATAAAACTATTGTCTTACCATCAGTACACTCTTCATAGTACCAGTCCAGTTCATAGTAGTCTGCCTTGACAAACCTCTGGCCTCTGTTCTGGCCTCGTCTCTTCATCCTCACTGCTCTGACACACAGCTGTATGGTTTCCAATGTCCCAGCATACTTAGCTTCCTTGAAAAACCCGAATGTTCCAGCATGCTTAGAGTGAACCAGCTATCACTGGGGTCTTATTGGTTACTGATAGTGTCCGTTGGTCAGTCAGTCAGTGCTCAGTTCTGCTATTCCAGCATGCTTAGCAGTTACCAGCTGGCACACGGTCAATTATGGTGAGTGTCTGCCCAGGCTCATCATATGTTGTTTCTGTCCCTCTCTCATTAGCAGCAAACGGTCAACGCTTTATGCCCCATATTTGTTGTGGTGCTGGTCCCATTTCTGCGCGTCATCCCGCAGAACAGTTACTTGCGTCATCAGTTGCCAACAGAAAAAAACCATTGTCACTTTATTGTCCTTTGTCCATCAGAAATTCCTTACTGTTTCAGTAAATCTGCCATTTGGATACTGCCATCTTTCTTCAATCTGTGGTGTCTCTCTCTCCTTTGGCTTGTCTTCTCTCTTTTCTGTCCAGCAGTTTACCTCAGTCACTCCAAAGCTTCAGCAAACGTGTCAGATTCTATCCTCTGATGTACACATCCATTTATATCTTCATGTCAATTTATCTTCCTGTGCTCCTGCCAGTCTGTCCTCTGGCTGTGTCTTTCTGGTCATATTATTACCCTTGTCTTCCCTTTTGCAACATTCCATTCTCAATGACAGTACTATCTCTACACATCTCTCACAATGACTCAATAAACACAGAGATACAGAGAGTGAGCAAGCAGCAGCAGCAGCAGTCACGGGTTTTGCAGCAGAAGTGATGATAATCATGACACAGTTGGGTGGGCGGGGTTAGAGGATGCCTCCAGCCAATCAGATAGATCAGTATTCTCAGCTTGCTCCCACCCTCCATTCGTGTGTCAGCATCTCCCCCTCCTCTCCTCTACTTTGTCCTTCTGTGTGGTTGCTATAGTAACAGGCTCAGACTCCAAGGCCTGAGGCTAAGCAGCATGTAGAAACAAGTCAGTAGGAAAAGAGTGTAGCGTTGGCAGAGGTGACGTGGCTCGCCCAAAATGAATGATCACAATGGTTATTCAAAGATTGGCTATTTTAGCGGGGAAGTGATGAAATAAACACATGCACAATGCACAGGAGATGAGCAAAATTCCATGTCACTCTGCTTAGAAGTGCTTAAAGAGACTGATGCTGCATATTATGAAGTATAGCTCGAAGGACTCAAATGCTCACAGGATGGAGTTAACAAAAGGCCAAAACAACTAGCTTACAGGCTAGCTGCTCACTGTCAAACTGATGCCTATTAGGAGGAAAACAGTATGAGTTTCTGATGCAGTGGGACACAGCAACTCCTGCTAATGAACTGACTTGCACACATTTTTATGCTAACAAGCTAGAGGAGTGATAACTGCTCTAGATTTTTACTTGATGCAGTGACGTTGCATCAGCCCTGACTCAGAGATTCAGTTACAGCTCACAATCTGCTATTACGACATGATAATACATGAATTATCACTAAACTCCTGAAATTGTATGAATAGAAAATATATTTTAAAAATGATTAAATCCATTGACTACTTTTTATGCAAGTTCGCAGTTGCGATGAAATTATAAGATCAATAAAAACAATACTATCGATATAACTGCAGAAATCAAATAAAACTATCTTGTACATACATCAAAGTGAAATCCCATGTTTATCACATACAATAACATATTTTTAAGAAATCATTACAATATATAATATATATATGTAGTGAACTTCCACTGGTCTCTTTTAAATGACTGGTCAACCGTATCCACTTACATTAACTGTTATTTTTCATATGGTTGACAACATTGATCACCACCTACCTTATAGCTTAAATGGCTATGGGAATATCTATCAATCAGACAACTATCTCCTTTGTTTAGTGAGACATGTGGGGGTGATGTTATCACAACATGGAGTTGCTCCATGGTTGCTCTCTATTGCTCAGCTGGCCCCATGCCGTTAATCACATATAAAAAAAAAACAAAACAAAACACTCAGATGATGTAACAGTGTGCGCATTAACCAGTAATTCAAAGCCTGTTCCCACAATTTCACAAACGGGAGCTCCGGGTAAAGATGAATGTTAAAGAGGACAAATATATGACCTATAGGGCCCTTTATGATGGCTAGTGTGGTGAAACATGGCTTTATGACCAGAATGAAATCAGTATGACCCATCACTGCTCATTCATCATGGGTGTTGGGGAGTCAGTACCTGGCGATCTGTTTGAAGCAACAGTGAGGAGCAATGTGCTTCCAGTAGGCATGGGAGAAGTAACTGTAAACAATACAGTTGATAATAAAGCACAAAAGTGATGCTGAATATTTTGTCAAACACCCCTTGCATAATCTCTCATACTGTTTCTTATGTAACATGACCTTATCATTGCCTCTTAGCCTGGCTGGCTATTATGAATGTCAAGGCTAGGGTGTCCATGTCAGCATGGGACATCGAGGTGAAGTTACAGTTCTTAGTTAAGCCTATTTATAAGACGCTTGATGTATTTTTAGACCCCCGCTTTAATTCGGAGTCACTGCTCAAGCAGACATGATCAGAACTGCATTATTGATGGTGAAGAAAAAACAAAAAAACAAAACACTTTACGTTCCCTTGGTTTGCCGTGTGCAGGGTGTACACGTGTTTGGTTTATAGCTGGCATAGAGGGCAACCATAGGGCAGCTCTTAGGGTGATAGACACGTGTATAAAAACACAACAGTGGACTGAGTGGAAGAGATAGCAAAACATCAGCCAACAGAGAGAGAGAGAGAGACACAGCTATCAGGTATGTTTGTTGTGGCAACCATGACCAGCTGTCGCACCCACACTGTGTTGGGCAGATGGCCATCTCGCTCTCCTTCTCCCTCTCTGATTCCTGCTCACTCAAGGTCATTATGGATCTTAAATCTATCAACTCTCAATCTTAAATCCTCATTGTCACTGTCCAATAACAGTGCCCTGAAGGTTAAATCCAGAAGTCTAATTTTATGTCCACACAGTGTGACTTAATTTTGTGGTTAAGAATTTTTAACACGGCAATTTCAGGGACATATCCATGGATGCAATTTGAAAACAATATATGATCAACTTACAGAAGTATTTGAGGGTCTCATCTATTTGTTCAGTCGTCAGGTCGAGGGCAGAGTCAGGGTCCACCAGTGGCGTGTGCAACCAATCATCTTGGTCGTAGCCGAAGATGGTGTCGGCCCTCAGCTTGTAGACTGGCAGCTGTTCCTCCAATAAGCTGATAATCTCAAGCTCTGGCAAATCAGTACTGTTACACACATCTGTAAAGACAGAAAGAGAGACACTTTACAGTATATGTTCTTTTCTTTGGCAATAATATGTTTGTTTCAGTCATTATGTATTACTTATAGGCAGTGGACATAGGTAATGTTGTCTTAAGCAGAGACAAGGGTTGGTGATGACCACAATTTCCCAGTGTCAGTTCTGGTCATTTTAATACTACTGGGCAACCCTTTTTCATTGGAAAAGCATCCCAGGAAGACATTTCAGCAGTTTATTTTAACTGAAAGTATAGGATTCCCTCTAGTGGCCAACTGAGGAACTAGCCAATTTCTCATTGCAACTGCTCTGTAGCACTCGAAAATGGTTCATTTATTTCCATTTGCATCCTCAGTTAAATGAATTCAGATGCTTACTTCAGGCAAGGCAGTTCAATGTAACTCCTCTGGTCATGTTAGATAATAATAAAAAAAAAAAATAGAATGAAACATGTGCCACAGCATCTCTCAGAAGTTGCAATGATGTAAAAAATTAGAAAAACGCCTTATAGCCCATATTATCTAGACCCATAACTGCTGACTACTCAAAAGATAGTAATGCAATAGTATTCCAAACCCAACAACACATTTTTGTCTCCTTTGTACACAGTACATATAAGGAGTGTTTTACTAGGTATGTCAAATTCTACTGTATAATATTTATTTCTCAAATATCTGTGTAGCCAGCTGATAGAGATTCAGTATTAATCTCAAAAGGCACAATAAATGCAAAAGTGGGGACTGTTTGAGGGAAAGTCTCGCTACTAGCTCCAAGATCCTGCTGTCTCCTTAACAAAGTCTTTCTTAACAGCCTTCTACTTCAAACCACTGAGTCAACCAGAGAGCCACATGTCTGTGCTGCTGCGGAAAACTGAATAATCTTACATAAGCTTTCAGCTATGTGCCTCGCTGTTCACACATCACTTTAGTGTGCTATTAAAAATGGGCATGCATTTAGGACTCTATTAGGGAGCACTTACTCTCTGTTCTCACACAGAATTCAGGTTTTAGTCACTTTTTCAACACAAATGTCGAATAGAGAAGCTCTTAGACACAATGAGAATTAACATACAGTGAAGATAATGTCCTTTGTTTCTCTGTTTCTGGTTCTGTGGCTCTCATCTGCTGTTTGTCTCTCACTCTCCGTCTATGTCTCTCTAACAATGCTGTCTCTCACAGTCTGCTAATCCAGACTGAAAGACCGACTGTGCTGAAAAAGGGAAAGACATACTCATACGCACGCACACACGCACAGACAGCAGCTGGGGATTCATTTAGCAAGCACAGCCAGTGAGGCTTCAACACAGGAATAATTATTAGACTGAATTACAGTTCATACCATTGCCAATAGAAAAGTTACATTTTATTATTAAATATTGTTTTTACTAATTTGTGCCACCAAGAGTAGTGTGATGTTTCTCATGCGATTCTTACTATTGTCTATGGCTAATCATACATTTGGTTTAAATCATTCTATTACATCAACAGTCTTTTCACTAGACACAATATACATTGCAGCAGTAGACTAACAGATCTTAGAATTTTGAACAAATCTTCTTAATCTAACTTGTTTTTTTTTTTGTTCCAAAAGTTTGTATCATCACATGCAATCAGTACTGCTACCACTCAAAATAAGTAAGTACAATTATAAAGATGATAAGCCAGGGCTTTTTTTTCAAGCAAGTACACGTATCAAGTGAGCAGCCATATAAACTGTCAAGTTAACTTTTTGGAAATATCAAGTTGTCTTAAATACCCAAATAATATTCAGACAAACCTGATCCTGAGGATGATGTTGTTATTCAGATTAACAATATTTCCCAGTCCTACTGATGTGAAATATGACCTGTGCACTTCAGCTCCTAAAGTGTGTACTGACAGGACGTGGATGAGGATAATAATAGCACAAACTCTTCATGCTGTGTTTGCTGACAAAAGGTCAATGGAGACAGCAAAAAGTGATTGTGTGTGTGTGTAGTATTTGTTAAAGACAAATATAATAGTTTTTCAGTTTTAGAATAATCTCTTTCTATTAAATCCATAAAGACAACTAAGTATGAATGTGTTCACTTATATAGGTTTCATTTAACTGGAAATTGTTTTCACAATTCTCAAATGTAGTAACTGTTGCTAAAAACATTGCTTACAGCACAAAACAAGTTAACCGGGACTATCCAAAGTACAAGGTAAATGGACTGTTGGTGGTACCAGTGTTTTTGACTCGTGAATATTTATTTCTATACACTTAAAACACCGCGGATGGTATTTTCTCTGTTGAAAACTCTTAGATGATAAACTATATCATATCATATTTTCACAGACCACCAGAAACCAGCACACAAGGTCAACTTTACAAATAATAGGGACAAAGTGACTAACATTTATATTTAGTGTCAAGGGTATAATATTAAAGAATCACCTGATAGTGGCATTTCATGTTTTAACTGCTCAATTTAGACAAAGTTGATATACGACCAAGAAAGGTTCAAGTTCAAGTTCAATATTCAAATGTAAATATAGACTGCCGGCACCAAGAAGACAAGCTGCAGGGACATGCCAACTTTAATAACATCTAGTAGTCACCAGAGGAAGAACGTTCAAATGTAAGAATAGGCCACTGTCACACTGTTGATCTGAGCAATAAACACACCTACATGTGCAGAGGACACAGAGTCAGAAAGGCAAAAAGACTGACAGACAAGTGTCAAAATCAAGATCAGGTCATTATTTAGGCTGTAGAAATATACTGCTAATGATGAATGATTACACAGAGTCATACACAGAGTTTGGTCAAGTAATAAAGGAGACTTTTTAGAGAGCTTCCTTCCTCCACTTGATGCACGCAAGCACAAACACTGTACATACAGTATAGTATAACTTAGTGTAGTAGAGAGACCCTAAATTAGGTTACTAAAGAGAAGGGTATACAAGCAAATGGGCTGGATTCAAACTAGCCACTCATTATATTGGTGTCAGACCTTAGAATCACCTGGATATGACTTTAGAAGTGTTACTAAGCAGACTGTTTCCCTCCTGTTAACCTGCAGAAGTGCTACGCATGGCCAAGTTAAAAATGCAAGTTGGTGGAATGGAGAAAGTTCCAAACCTGCTTAAGGTTTGGAATTTTATATTCATCATCGGACATTTAAAAAAAGTTGAAAATGCAAATATTGAACTTGTAAAGGCGAATACCTAAAGGCCAAACAGGGAGCAAACAACCACGTGACTCAATGACAAGCAAAAACAGGCAGAGATAGAGACAGCAAGAGAACTTTATCCAGATGTTAGCCAGACTAGTCATAAACCTGACTAGAGACCAGGCGAAACTGGCAGAAAACCGCGCTGTGTAGAGTGTACTCACTCATGGTGCCTGAAGCCCGACAACCACCGACTCTCCTGCCCTCCAATCACATTTTCCACTGGTCCAGGAGAAGGCAAGGTCGCGAGAAATAACACAGAGAGGAGAGAGAGAAAGAGAGTTGGGAGGGTGAGAGATAGGAAGAACAAGGGAGAGGGAGCTAAAAGTTTTAGAGGACGGAAGTACGTGCAAGAGACGGAGAGAGAGAGAGAGAGAGAGACAGACAGAGAGAGACAGAGAGAGAGAGAGAGGGGAAAAGAGGGAGGGTAGAGTGAAGAGGAGAAGAGACCTAAGCCAAACTGGTTCGTCATGCCTGACATGCCAATGACGGAATCTAGATGGACCGCCCCCCGCTTGCTCAACTCCCCCCACCCCACCCCCCTTCCTCCCAACAGACCCAGCTGGGCTCTTCCTATGAGCTGTACCATGAACACACACACACACACACACACACACACACACACACACACACACACACTCTCGCTCTCTCTCTTCCTATGCTATATAAACACACAGTGTGGTTAACAGCAGGCCTGAAGCTGTTCTTACTGTTTTACTGTTGGTGTTTCAAGCTGCTCTGATCAAGGGATCAGATTTAATACAGTTACAGCATTAATCATGGCTTGTCCAACACGTGCAAAGCTGCAGCAGAAAAACTGCCAAAAACCCACTCAGAGTTGGGCGAACTATAATCCACTAGCACTTGGGACCAGTTTTCCCCATTGAAGCCATTCAAGGAATTCAACCAAATACTGCAATACTTTTATAATGGAGCTAGAGCACAGGCCTGTCTAGAATTAGACTGGGCTGTGAGCTTCACACTACAAATTGCCAGACAGGACAGCACACTGGTTTGGTTACAAAGGCTAGCAGTAAGAGATACTGTACATGTGATTTCAATGCTTTATGGTCACACAAAACAGGGTCATGTGTTGGTTTTGTCAATCAAGAGTCAAAAGGCACGTGGTTTTTGAGAGAAGTTTCCCATTTGATCTCATCAGAGAAACTGATCCAAAACCAGTAATTAAGAGTAATGCAATGGATGTTTTGTACGGTAACACAAAAAGACATAAAATGTGCAAAATGTTCCACTGGAATATAATACTGTATAACAACTAGCTGACAAGTAGACATTTTGAAATGAAATGAAATTAGAATACATTTTAAAGCTCCTGTTGTGTAGTATTCACAGATGCAAGAGCTGGACACAATCAAGAGAGGAGGCATGGACATGATTGGGCATGTGGTCATATCAGATATGTGAACGTCGCATGCCAACAACAATAACATAGAAGAACAACTTTTACGAGCCTGAAAAATAAGCAAGACGAGAGAAAACAAGAAAGAATTGTGCATGCTTTTGCCTATTCTGTTTAAGGGTGAAACCAATATAGCTGAAATTGTCAAAAAAAAAAAAAAAAAATCAATGTTTTCAATGTTTTCAAGGCTCTTGCAACAACAAAACAAATGCAGTTCAGCCTATTCTGTCGAGCATGCAGTCAGCCAGTCTCCTTACTGGTGGTTCTACATTGGATCATTCAGACCTTACTGTACAAAAACACTGTATCCATGGCAAAAGTGTAAGTTAATTAGTGCGACATACATGTGACGGAGCCCAAGTTCATTTAAAATCCTACAAAATGACTACACTCCTCCAATAAAGTTGACTACACCGACAGACGGTCTTCAATTGATCCGTCCATCCATCTATTAGTTATACCGCATATAATAGAGGGTCAAGGGGATGCTGGAGGCAATCCCAGCTGACATTGGGTGAGAGGCGTGGTAACTCCCTGGACAGGTCACCAGTCTATCACAGGGCTGACACTCAAAGACAAACAACCATTCATGCTCACATTCAAACCTACAGGCAGTTGAGAGTTGCCAGTTAACCTAATCTGCATGTCTCTGTACTGTGGGAGGAAGCCGCAGTACCCAGAGGAAACCCATACAGGCTCTAGGGCAATAGTTTTGATCACTTTATAGAGACACCACTGGGGCAACACAGTTTCAGGCTCATTTTACTTAGCTCTGCCTCTACTGTGTGTATGTGATAATGCAAACAGTGAACACGACCCAAGCTCAGCACAGTGGCTGTGCTCGCATGCCGTGATTGGATCAGAGTCAGGCAGCATACTCAGCAGTTTGGATTCTACTCTGTTTGTCCACTTACATAACTTTGTCTCTGTCTCACTCAAGTTCTCTGTCCTCTGTCTCCCTTCTGTCTGCCTGTTTGTTCCCGATCCCTCTTCTCCTGACCATGCACCCCATAATTTCACAGTTACTCAACTCTTTACATCACTGTTGGCTGGTAACCACGGAGAATTAACCTTACGCCCAGGAACTGCCCCATGGCAACGAGCTGTTCTATTCAGCTCTTTGTGTTCATTTATCCTCTAGACTTTTTGAAATTGTACACACATACACACTCCCACACAAACTCTCTCTCTCGGTGAGGAAGTATTTAACTAGAGAGTTAGGCAGGGAGACAATAACAGTGACAGACAGAAGGATGAGAGAGAGATGGAAGGAAATGAACTTAAGTTCTTTTAACATAGAAAAGAACTTAAAATGTTAAAAGTCTATACATCTAACTTAGAATGTAAAGTTAGGTTTGCTATAGTATTCCTATCATACCAGCAGATGGCAGCACCTACCTAACCTCTTCAACTGTCTTGCCCTTGAATGACTTCAGTGTTTAAGAAGCATGACAACAGCATGTCATTTCCACATTTGATTTTGCAAAACACAAGTGTTACACTATTGGCTGTTGCACCAACATGCCACCAATCTGTTTCGGACAAGGATGAAACGTATGAGTTTGTCTGATGAAATCAAGAACTCAATGTTTTTGTTTCTTTTTTTAAACTTTGACACCCACCAAATAAGAATCTTAGAAGATCAGAACATTGCAATACACCAGTAGATAAAAAAAAAGATGAATGTCAAATAACATTAAGATTTGAAATCCCAAGCAATGCTTGTGACCCTGGAATCTAAATATAGTTTCAGCACTCGAGAAAGAGAAGAGTGAAGCAGTGACAATGCAATGTTATTTTTCTCCTGGGTGTATATTTAGTGATAAATCAATTTACACTGACAGTACCACAACTTTAGGTGCTCCTTTTGATTTGTCCCCCACCTGCTTACATAAGAATGGTTTAGCGGCACGCATAAAGAAGTAGACATTAATGCACTGATTGAGTGACTGTAAAAAAATTACTGCTCCCTCCCAGCACAGGGACTTCACAAATCTACAAGCACACACAGCATCAAGCAATTAATTCTCCTGAAAAAGCTCTGGTGTATATAGTATATAGTTATTAAAATTAAGCTAAAAATTAAAAATCATATCATAGCATTGATGCCCTGGGGTTGTCAGTCAAAAATATTTCTTCAGTCCAAAGCTATTTTTAATAAGTAAACAGCAGTCACCACACCCGAGTGGTGAAGCTAATGCAGAAGTGTATTAAGGGGCAGCCCTGCTTACATGAAGTTTCTGACTGTCTGAAGTCAGTTGAGCAATGGCTTTGTACCAGCTACAGAAGATGACAAGTATCTAACCTTTATTACGGTCATGCTAAACTGATGCCCCAAGCTTGAAGAAAATGAGACAAGAAAATCCTATTCTGCTCATTCATTCACTCTCGATTCCCACCAGTTTTAAAGAGATGATTGTAAAGGTTGCTAGGCCATCACACAAGTCCTCAAACTCAACTAGCTCGAAAAAGTTTACAAATCGCCATGGTACTCCGGTTTCCTCCAATCGGTGAACTGATGACTCTAAATTGCCTACAGTCAAATGTTGAACTACAGTAGTGAATGGTTGTTTATCTGTATGTCCTAACCCTGTAACAGACTGATAACCTTTGCAAGGTGTAACCTGCCTCTTGTCTAATGCATACTGGGGTCGGCTCCAGCCCTGTTTGACCCTGTGAAATGATAAGCTGATTTGGAAACGGAATAGATGGATGGATGGATGAACATTAGGGCCAAGAATGTGCTGTGTTCAAGCTGAAAAAAACCCATCAGAAGCTCCAGATTTTTCAATACCTTGCTTGAAGGGGCCGTTCAAATTAAAGCGAGGAACTGAGGTCATGGTCAAGGGTGGGAGGGAATGTGCTTGGGAGGGCCCTTTTTCCTGCTGTTTGTATTAGTATGAAACTGCCATAGTCTCAATCACTGCTGAACTGACTCTTTAGTCTGGTGCTGTATGGAAACCCTTGGAAACCCTCATGGCCTTACTCAAGTAGCTTTTGGCCAAGCTGTATTCAGCTCCCTTTCCCCTCCCCTCGGCCTGTTCCTCACTGTTTCACAAGGCCCTAAACTCCTTATTTAACAGAGGAATAGCACTGTTGCTCTTATCATGTTTCTTGAGAGGTTTTATCACAAGACAAGGAGGAGACTGTGTGCTGGACTCATCACTTATTGTAATGCTTAATGTTTCAGCTCTGGTCCAGTACTCTGGAGACAGATTTTAAAAGATTTGTCTGTCATCAGTTTTTGTTTCCAGGTTTGGACAATCTAGACCACTGCATGATTACAGCTTCAAGAAAATTAGCATCAACAGCCATTAATATTTTATGTGACATCAGTTATTAAAAGCATCTGTTAGATATTTGGTCTAGACATGCTCATTCAGACTGTAAAAAAGAAAGGTGACATGCCACAGTGCAGCTAAATTCTGACCATTGGAGACGAGACCTTAATGTCCCTCTGCTCTCTCGGAGAATGAGGGTGGGGAAAAAAAATAGAGGGGGACATTAGTGAAAGAGTTGACAGACACAGTTCACTGGGAGCTCTTCTCTCTTTCACATGCTGGCTTATACACAAAGCTGAGGTCCCCTAGAGCTGCATTACTGACAGGATGTGACATTAGAAAAGGGTCAGAGGGAAGGACAGTTTCTCACAGCTCCAGATGCCTCACTCCCACACGCAGCATCTTCCACAGGCTGCTATATTCCGCCCAGCATATTCCAAACTATTAGAAATGGAGAGCTGTTATTGTTGGAAACATTTTATTGGGTTAAATTCTGATGTAGAACTTCTATGATATACTAGTGCGGAAAGTCTTCGAGTAAAGCACTGCTGAGAGTTGAATTAGATATTTATGCATCTAGTGCTGATTCGACACGGCCAAATGGATTCCAGTAAGTTTTGTCTACCTATAGTTATAACGTATGCATGCAACATTACCAGTAATGGTCTCTGCATCTCTGTAGGTGGCCGGGAACTCCTGGAGTGCAGCCGGCAGATTTGCCTCACTGACATACTCCTCCTCTTCCTCCTCCTCGCTTGCCAATCGGAGCCCTGGGTCGTGGAGCTGAGATATGTTTATATGGTCCAAAGACTGTTTAGGGGGTGGGGCAGAGGAGCAGGAACAGGTGAGGGGAGGCAGAGTCTTCGGGTCCAGCTTGGCGCTGAGTGGTTACCGATTTAAGGCAGGACAAGCCATGGACAAACTTGGACTTGCCAAAACAAGAATGGGACAAACTAGATTCTTCTCGAGTGCATTATTTGACTGGACCTGGACAAAGCTGATCAGGGTGTCTCACCAGCACAAGACAGGGGGGAGCAGGCGCAGAACCAGAACAATGCACTTGGATGTACGGAAGTTTTTCAATGCCTACCTATAAGAGAAAAAGAAAAACAGCAGAGGGGAGGAGGAGAAGACTGTCAATGTGCAACCATTTTTTTAATCACTAGTTATAAATGGCACATACATAACACAGTTAGGCTTAAAAATCTAACTCATTAGTTTAATATGTGGGAACGAGTGCCCATTTACAGTATTTGCTTTAACTGAAATATCCCTCCCTGGTTTTATAACCTGCATTAGGTTATTGCAAGCAGTAATATTTATAGACATGGTGTCACACTCATCTGCATAATAGCTGACTGGTTCATAAACAGAAATTCATGCTCAAGTGTGGATAATTATAGATGTGACTTCACTTTACACCGTTATCAGTTCATTAGGTTTATAATCTAATACAACAGCCCTGACATAAATCATATCTTTGAGAAGCTTATAATATTCTGTGTTCGTTGACACTTTATCAGAAAGATGTACATGGTATACTCTCTTGTAATGTTTGGTTATATTCACCACTAACGCCAGCATTAAAATGGCCACAAAATTGAATCAACACATCTCTGGCAGTGTCAACCAAAACTGAACTTTATTAGCTTCACAAAGATATGATTTATTGCATAGCTGTTGTACTTTGCAGGTGTCTGGTACCCCTAATAAACTCTTTATTCAGCATATTTTTGAATATAATAGAGTATGCAAGAAGTATGCAACAAGAAGCAAATAAATACAGTTACACTAGATACAGTATTTTAAAAAAGGCTGTAAGAACTCATATTGAAATATTGAGAGAATTGAGAGCTGTGTTTAGAGCTAAGCTGAGTAAGTAGCTGGCTGTCTGATAAAATGATAAAAAGTGATAAAAAATAACTTGGCTGACAAGCTAAATAGGCGGACAAAAGTACAACCGTACAGTCATATCCCTCAGCAGCGGGCTCCCAGCGCAGCACTGAAGAGGAACTTGGCCAAGTTTCTATTAATAGTCAACCCTTCAAAACATACACACAACTCTCAAGACAAGCTGCTTGATATGTAAACCTTGACTCACTCACTATCATCATTAAAAAGACCCAGCTGTGGTTTTGTTGCACCACACCTTCCGTTTCTCTACTTTCGGTCTTCTCTCTGCCCCTTTGTGTGTACCCTCTTTCTCTCTCCCGTATTTATCTACCCTAATCTTTCCATTTCTCACCATCTTTCTTTTTCCTCTCCTATCTTGTCTTATATATATATATATATATATATATATATATATATATATATATATATATATATATATATGTAAACCCTCATATATATAAAAATATATATATATATATCGAGTCAGATCCTGATGTCTTGTGGGAAGAAAAATTTAGGTCATGGAGTTTCCATTACTTAGTAGGACAACCAAATGCCAAAACACTGTTGTTAATGACAACCGACCATACAGTCACTGCAAAACATACGACAGTCTGCAATGGCATGTTTGTTCTATAGGTCAGGACCTGAGTCTTTCTGATGACTGAAACAAGTTTCCTGTGTAGCAGGCTGGAAAAATTAGAAACAAGTTCTTTCAGGGATTTGAAATTCTAATCTGTAAAACAGTTTTTATTCATAACCCTCCAAACACAATGCGGAATCAAAGAAGATGACTTATAGTTTATACCAAAAGTAAAGAGAGAAAAGTCTTTGCAATTTTTTGAAACAAAATCACCTCATAGCCGGCACCCTGAATGAATGATGTCATTATAACTACTGTAATGCTGACCACAAAGTACTGTATTTACACATTAAAGTTCAAAAGTACCAGGATTAACAGTACCAGGATCTAATATGTTATGGTCACAACATTCCCAACTTGTCCTGTCTTCCACATTAAGGCTCACAATGACAGGGTTGGGCTGAGTTTAGAGGAAGTAGAAGAATTCAATGGGCTGATGGAGCAAGTGCTCAACAACACAATAACTGCAATTTCTCTCTTGGGGACAAGGTGTGGTTCTACATTTTCTTTAGCAGACCACGAACATTCATTCGTTCTTGATGTTACATTTAAAAATTGTAATGTTTGCAGTGATAGTATGGTGAAGGAATTTGTTCTTAATAACCCCCAAAAATACTGTATGTCCATTAGCGTACAGAAAAAGAGTACTCTCTTAATCTAGTGTCTAGGTGAGGACAGTCAAACAATGATGTATCTCTCCCACAGATGATTTCTCAATGCATTCTCTTAATAGGTTTCTCCTGACTGTGCCTCAAACTGCAACAAATATGGACATTACAACAAAGACCACAAATATTCATTCTCAGCTCCTAAAGGTGCTGCACCACCCAAAACCTCTGAGTATCCCTGAAACTCTTTCCATCTACAGCTGAGGTCAACCCTAGGAAGAGTGAGTCAAGACCAACTCGGCCTCACAGCTTGACCTCCTTAAAACCTTTGAATCATAAGACCTCATCATCTCACTTACACTGTAGACACTCAAACAATACACGGCAGGCACCTAGAACAGAGCAATATCCATTTTCAAATGTGTTCTCAAACCTACAGTATATTTTGAATAGGTTTCCAGAACCATAGTGCCATGAAACATAACTGATGCATAAAGACCAATCCAATCAAGTCAGGTCCAGTTGATGTGCTTAACTCTCGTGAAATTAAATCTACCTGTTATCATTCAACAAATATTGCATTAATGTTGAAATTTGTTTCATTGTCATGACAAAAACATCACAGATTTGCAGTAACACACAGAAAAACACACGCCAACATACGCAAACGCACAATCACAAATGTTATGTTTTGCCATTTGGAGGAATTCAAGGGCATCCTGATGACATCAACACATTGGCAGCCTTACAACACACACACGTGAGTCTTCATATTTTTGAACTCTACAGCAATACTCACTACAGTATACTTGATGCTCTTTGGCAAACGTGGCAGCATCTACAC
>NC_053421.1:9738099-9745099 GCF_016859285.1 Xiphias gladius
CCAAAAGACTTCTTACCGCTTCAGCAGACAGCTCCGAATTCCCCGAAGAGAAGAATTGATTCAGTTTTTTTTCCGTTGGTGCGAGTAGCCACAGACTATTCGCGGCTCTCTCAGTGCGACCCTGCTCACTATCTGACGATGTAAAATGAGGCGAAATGCTACGATACGACCGGCGCAAGAATATCTATCAACCCGCTACCACGCGGATAACAAGCCCAGTGGACGGGCAAATACAGAGGATGTGATTCAGTCAGCCCCTTGCCTGTTCACAAAACTTGTGACAAAAACAATGACTTTTTTTTTGCTTCCCTTTGAAGGTAGACACAGGATCGCTTGATGGAAACAAAGCTGCTGAGCTGAGCTGAGTCAAAGTAGAAAAAATATGAAAGTACATCCGGTTTCAGGGATTTCAAAAATAAACGTCATCATTATTTAATTTAATTTAATTTATTATTATTATTATTATTATTATTATTATTCCGAAATATCGGACGTCATTTTACTATCTATTTTAGTGGTCTGTTTTATTAAGCTGTGTAGACAAAAGCATGACACTTCATTAAATAAATACCGTAAAAGATAGTCTTCAGTCTTTCTGCTTGCCTGAATAGTGTGTCAGGTAAGAGTTATTAATTTGTAAATATTATATTATAATGTGATGGTGGCAAGAAAACTTTTAAATCACTGTAGACACTGTATGTGTTTCATTCAATAGTTTGCACAGTGCCACTTTCACTGAACGTGTTGACAGGCATTTGAAACTCCTATTGAAAATAAAAGAAACAGGGTATTTTGTCATTATGGAAATGTGATTATTTACATGGTATATATCCAACCTAAAAACATAAACACAAAAAAATAAAATAAATAAATCTTAAGCAAGGTCTGAAATTTTCCAATAGAAATGATCAGTGCCAGTCATGTGTTATTGTTGTTCTACTGTCCATTTTTGGTAACACACTGAAATGAACAGAAGACTCTAATTTACAGTTGCCTCAGTGGTCAACAGTAGAAGACTGCGGCTTTGCTGCTCTACTGTCTGGAGTTGAAGGGACGATACCAATTTATCTATGTAATTCTGCTCAATAAAACAAGCTACCTTATTGATTGAGTAATATGGGTGTGGCAGACAATCACTACACAAAAGGGGGCTATCCTTGAAGTAGCAAAGTTGTCACCAGTCATCAAAAAAGCCTATTTTTGAAATTTGTGTTCATTACATTTATTTATTTGTTTACAAAATGTTGTAAGATGTAAATGTAATGGAAAATATTTTTTTTATTTGAAGTTGATTCTTGCTTTTATTTTGTAGAAGAAAATTCTGTCAGGGGAAATAGAACTCTTAGCATCTTTAGGTAACCTTACAGATTAGGAAGTTTTTCATTTTAAGATCTTTGCAGTGAGAGGATATCCACTGTCCCCTATAGTTCATTGTTTTCCATTTTTATGCAGTAAACCTAAGTTTGGATTGTCTTAAGGCATTCTAAAACCTATTTCAATTTGTTTTTGCTATATACTTAATTAGTTTAACATATTCTGTTGGGGTTTATGTGCAGGTTTTATTCTATAATTGGAAAAACTTCATTTTATAGGCTAATGTTTATTAATGGCTTCTCCAAGTGCTCAAGGTGAACATTTATTCGTGAATGGCATTGGTCGGAAAGAAGACTTAACGGATCCCTAGGAATAGTTAGTGGCTGTTGGTTGCTCGATTATAGTAGACTATTCACCACTTTTAGATCGTTCAACCCGAACGAGGACTCCAGCAGTTGCAGAGTGCATAAAATCCGTTCAGAGGTGTCACGGGTGCCTTGTGTCCTACTCCCGGTCTCATTCAATGAATGACGTCATTCTACTCACAGATAGTGTGTGTGTGTGTGTGTGAGTGTGTGTTTGTGTGAGTGTGTGTGCGTGTGTGTGTGTGT
Organism: Xiphias gladius; assembly: GCF_016859285.1. Taxonomy (NCBI): domain Eukaryota; kingdom Metazoa; phylum Chordata; class Actinopteri; order Istiophoriformes; family Xiphiidae; genus Xiphias; species Xiphias gladius. Next base: position 9,740,025 of record NC_053421.1, read on the forward strand.
GTGTGAAGGGGATGGGCGGGGGCTGCTTTTAGATTAAACGGTTAGCAATATAACATACATATTAGGCAGTGTCGTTTGAAGGCACTGATGGTCTATGTTTTTGAAAAGGAAATCTGAACATTGGCTGTAGAGCAAAAAGATAGAACTAACAAAGAATTTTTGATATGAATACACATAAATTTTGAAGGAAAAAAAAAAGAAAATCCAAGAGCCTCTAATATGTGACTTGAAAAAATTTTGAAAGGTTGGAGAATTTGTATATGTTGTAAACTCAAGACTTACAATTTTGTAATAGACTTTTTTCTTAAATTTCAAAGTCTTTTTGAGGCGATAATTGCTGTACCCCACGCTCTCCTCTGTGCGCTGTCTGTTGTGTGCACTTTTGTGTCCTAGCAACGCAGGAATATACCATTCGGAGGTGGTCAGGTTAAAACTAATAAAAGTTTTACAATAAAACAACGTTTTGCTTGGATCGCGCGTATTTGGAAACATTGTATAAAGACAAACACACTTCCCTCTACATAATCGATAATTTTGGTGAGTAGATTTAGCCTTCATTTTATCTGAAGAACTCCAGGCTTCACTCTTCCATTTTGAATTACGTGTCCCACCAGTCTTCCGCCAACAAACAGTGGTTCTTCTGAGAGGTAAGTTCAAAGGCAATTTAACAGTAAGTTTCAGGAATAGCAACTAAAATATGAATTGAAAGTGTTTTAGGCTTTGTGTATAGTTGCATGCAGTTTTCATTAAACTACGTTACTTTTTAGGTGTTGCGGTTGTCGTGTAACAAGCGCGCTGCCTCCGCTTCTAAATAAACGATAAGGTTAGCGGTTGCCGGGCGACATACATAGTTACAGGCCAACCGTTTGCGTCTAATTTGACAGTTTAAGTTAACACTAAATATTTTATTCACTACTTAGAATTTACTTATCTACTTAAAACATGCTCATTTAATGTAAATATTTAGCACTTTAGAGTCCTATCTGGTTAGCTGCATAGGGCAGTTTATTCGCTCACATCAGGACCCTAGAGTGAAACAGGTGTCAGGTGTCGTGCAGCTAATTAACTGTAGTTGTAATCAGCTGGTAAATTTTACAGGTAGCTGCAGCTTTGGGCTAATGTGAGTCTATGCTAAATGTTAGTTTCTCATCTGTTAAACCTAACAGGACGAGTGTACTTTTAGATACACAAAAAATGACAGTATAGTATATTTATTTATTTGTTTGAGCTTTGATAGAATAAATTCATGATGAGATTTGTGTTATTTATTTTTATTAAAAAGGGATTTTGGCCAATGTCAAACCATATTAACAACAACTTGAATAGGTTTAACTTTATGGTAACTTAATAAGTGTATGCCCAATATTTATTAAGAATATATTTCAAATATTATGTTAATTCTGAAAGAGAGGATAACATTACAGTAAATGCACCAACACTATACATACAGCTAAGATAATAAAAAAACTGTATGATTGCTTTAATGTCTAATATATCTCTGCTTGTATTCCTCATTGATAACAAACTCATCTTCTTAAAATTTCTAATAATTGTAACTTTGGGGCTCTTATATCTTCTCCACAGGGAATGGAGAACTTTATCCTTTACGAAGAGCTTGGGGCAGGCAGAAGCTCTGTTGTCTATAAAGGAAGAAGGAAGAACAATCTCAATTATGTGGCCATCATCTGCACCGACAAAGCCAAAAGACCTGAGATCACTAACCATGTAGGATAGTGCTTTAAACTTTCTAAACTAATTAAGACATCTGTTACATTTTCATAATTTTATAGGTATTAATAATATTGTTTTATGCAGCCTGGTGAGGCCTGAAATAATTGTTTAAAGATTAGTAAGAGTCATATTGACTTTCTTGAAATTCTACCAAGTATGCTCTCATCAGAACGATAGCTTAGCTATAATAACTTACTATGATAACTATAGCTTTTGAGCCTTTCAATAAATAATACTTACTGTATATGTATAACGCACTGTTTCTTTTCCCTGTTAGGTTCGTCTCAGCCACGATCTGGATCATCCGAACATAGTATGCTTCTATGAGTGGTATGAGACAAGTAACCACCTCTGGTTAGTAGTGGAGCTCTGTACAGGTTAGTAATTATTTCTGGCACTCCTGATGAGCAGTATTGCATCATTAAATGCAGTCATCTCACATTTTTCTTCCATCAAATGATGGGAAGTTACTAATGCATCTTATGGATGCTTACAACTGCAAAATTGCACAAATAGTGAACACGCTTATATGCTGATTTGTTCAAGTATAGATTGTAAACTGTCATGTTTTTTACCTCTGCCACTGAGGTTATGTTTTCACCTGCAACTTTTTATTAGTGTGTTTGTTTATTTATCAGCAGGATTACACAAAAGTACTGAACCAATTTGCACCAAACTTGGTGGAGCGATGGGGCATGGGCCAGGGAAGAACCCATTAAATTTTGTTGCGGACCTGGTTAAAAGTGCAGATCCAGGAATTATTTTATTACTTTCCTTAACATTGCGAGATAGTTTTTTTTTTTTGTCATTTACGTCAATATTTGGCCTTGGCAGAAGTGTGCTCTCTACTAGGTGCCATTTTAGTTTATATGTGGAAAGGTTTGTTGGTTTTTTTTAAAACAATACAACATGTGATAGTATTAGTCTATCTAGGTTTCCTTGTGTCTCTCTCATGCTTACTCTCTTGTCTCACTGTCCATCTATATCTCTGTTAGGTGGTTCCATGGAGTCTGTGATTGGTCAGGATGGGTGTCTGTCAGAAGATGTGGTGAGGAGGTTTGGATGGGACTTGGTCAAAGGACTGAAACACATCCATGAATTAGGAATCATTTTCTCTGACTTGACCCCTGCTAAGGTTTGAACTCATGTATGTAAAACAGTCAGCATAACAGTAAAATTATCATTATTATATGAATACAGTAACTGTCCTTTGTCACCCATAGATTCTACTGGATGGTAGTGGCATCCTGAAGTTTGGCAACTTCTGTCTGTCCAAGGCAGAGGGAGAGACACTGGAGGATTTCTTTACTTTGCTCTCTACATCTGAGGAAGCCGGGGAGGGAGATGGCAAGAAGAACTTTGATAACATTAAGAAAAGATTACAAGGTCAGATGACCATGTTGTAATCATGTTGGTTCTCTTTGTATTGCATTATTGATTGATGGAGAAGCTAACCAGTAGATAGTTTGGTGGATCTAGTTGAATTGGTACACAGATTGTGTATGCTGTGGGGAACTAATACAGAAAAAATCCTCATCAGGAACATCTTTTTTCCTGATGAGTATGCCTATCTTCTTGAACTAATTTTGTCTTTCCTAATTCCTAATTTATATGTATGTTTATTTTCAGGTTCTACAACTTACAGTGCTCCAGAGGTTTTGCAAGGATCAGAAACCAATATAAGCTCTGATCTCTGGGCTCTAGGGTGTACACTTTACTACATGTACACTGGTACCCACATGAGCGCACACACACACACACACACGCTGCATGCACACAGACCACCACCTCCCAGACAGACAGGTAATACATACTCCCTCACGTACACACACACACCGACACACATACACACACCGACACACACACACAGACACACACACACACACATGTGCTTGCACACAGACACACACTGTAATGTTTGAAATAAACATTTTTGTTGATGTTCAGCAAAAAAAATGTCAGTAGCTATATGATGCCTTGTTGAAGACAACTTTTTCTTACATTTTGCTGTTGTAGAGTAGTTGTTTTTTTTCTTGTTTAATTAATGAAGATATCTCCTTTTTTTTTTCTCTACAGTGTTTTCAGGCAGTCCTCCCAGTGAGAACTTCCAGGATCTTCTGAAAGCCTTGCTCAACAAAAACCCAGATAAGAGGTCAGGTTCATAGACATGCACAGGTCCAGCACACACTCTATCCTACCACTGGTGTTACTACTATCATCAAAACATTTATCAGGAATGGAAATCTTGAGGTGTTTTACAATTTGATTTGATTATAGTTAGTATACATCAGCCCCCCTGTGGCCCTTAAGGATAAGCGATATAGCTAATGGATAGATGGATGGAAACAATACAACATCCATATTGTCAATTTGAAATTACAGAGAGCCGACTTGAATTTGTAGCTTAATTTTCTTCAAGGTAGCTTACATTTTTGTCTTGACATCAAAATGCTGCAGATGTTATTGCTGCATATTATTTATGTTTCCCAGTCCAGATGGTTAAATGTTCATGAATATCCAACAGAATTAAATACATTTTCTAATGCTAGTTAATCTCTTTGTTTTAACACTGTAGCTATTATATTATGCTGCACAATTAAAACAAGTTTATTAATAAAGCAGTCTTGTTCTTGACTCTAATAACAATGGACAGCCGGAGAGTTTCTAAGACTGAAATTTACTTAACTTCAACAATGAATTACTTAAAAATGCTACTTGTATTGCATGTTGAGCTTAGTGTCATGTTTTCTGTCTCCTAATGTCTAGTTGTATTTTTTATTTTCATTTTTTTTCTTTAGGATGGACTGGCCAGGGTTGCTGGACCACCCTTTCTGGACACACGTACTGAAGGCGGGAGAAGATGAGGAAGAGGGAGAAGAGGAGGATGTAGAAGGGGACCAGGAGATAAATAATTGCTGTGAGGGAATTGTTCCAGCTAGCTTGAGGTTTGTTAATTTATTATTATTTCTCTTGATTTTACAGCTCCTACAGCCTTGTACAAACATTTTGTAGCCATTTTAATGCATCTAATGTTGCGTTGTGAAACAGTAGTAATGCACACATTAATGGTAGCTGTAGATGACAGTGTCTAGGCTTTTTTACTCCACTGGCAGAAGCCAGAATATTTGAATCACCTTTCAATATAATGCAACAGAATTCAACAGCACAACAAACAGCCTGTATAATTACCATAGAGTTTAGTCAAAACAGTTAATGTGCTGCATTTTTATTTTTCCCTCTGTTGAATAGTTTGTGTTAGTGTGTGTTTTTAATACCTCAACAGACAAACAAGGATTCCTGACCCTTTACGTCCAGCAAAGGCAGATGAGCATCCCAAAAGCCAC